>NW_004949101.1:17018232-17039708 GCF_000317375.1 Microtus ochrogaster | reverse complement strand
GAACTCGCTCTATAGACCAGGCTGGCCTTGAACTCAGAGGTCTGTCTGCCTTTGCCTCTTAAGTACTGGGATTAAAGGATGGAACGTTGATAGCTGATAGTTCTGCATCAGTTTCCTGAGTGCTGGGCTCTAAGTGTGAGCCACCAAGCCCAGAGTGCACTACCAGCCAAGCAACTTCCTCCATTTCCTTGGAAGTTATCACAGTCTGAGTCAGCTTTCATTCCTAACTTTAGCTCTAGAATCTCCCAGACTTCCTCTGTCAAGACTAGTGGCCTTCTCAGTCCTCAGGCTTATTTTTCAGCAAATAATCCACAAACAAACAAACAATTAAAAACAAAAAACCACAAAGTCTTGCCTGGCAATAGAGATGCATGCCATTAATTTCAGCACTCAGGAGGCAGAAGCAGCTGGATTTCTATGATTTAGAGGGCAGCATGATGTATAGAGCAAGTTCCAGGATAGTCAGGGCTACACAGAAAAACCCTGTGGAAACCAAAAGAAAAAGAAAAGACAAAGAAAGAAAGAAAGAAAGAAAGAAAGAAAGAAAGAAAGAAAGAAAGAAAGAGAAAGGTAGACAGACAGATGGGGTGTAGTACACTTGGTAGGTAGAGGCAGGAGGGTCTCTGTGAGTTCCAGGCCAGCCAGGGCTGCAGAGATAACCTATGTCAAATACTCTCTCTCATGCGTGTGCACGTGCGCACACACACACACACATACATACACATGAAGACATCTTACTATGCAACCCAGGTGATCCTACTACTCAGCCTGCCACAGCTACCCTGACAGAAAAGGCAATTCTGGTTTGTTGCTTTCTTTCAGACAGGGTCTTACTATATAGTTCCAGACTGGCCTGGGACTTACTGGGTCTGGTTCTACATAGAGATCACCTGCTGTACTAACTCATACTTGACTTCAGTTCTGACCTATCTATTCAGACATTCCTGTTGAGGTCACCAGTGCCCTTCACACTTGCAAAACCAATGCTTGTTGTTTGTTTTGTTGTTAAATTGTACTTCCCTTGAGGTCTCTGCAACATTAAATACAACTGATTTTTCTCTGTCTTTGATATTTAAAGTACTGTTTCTTCCCGTTTCATCTTTCAAGCTCCAGGATTTTCCAATCCCCTTCGCATCTCTGGCCTTCTAACCTTTTCAACCCCATGTCTGGATACTGAATATTTGTTTGGGTCTTTGTCTTTGATCATGGCTTCCAAGCCTAGAACCAAGGATCAGAAAGCCTCCCACATTACCTCCTGTTCCAGTGTCTCTCTTGTGCTTTCTATTCAAGGGCAGCTATATTCAGCTTTCCTAATCCTCTAAACCAGAAAGCAGAGGCATTCTAAATATCTCTTTTCCAGTTTTTGCCCCACAACTGGTTTGTCAAAAGGTTCTACTAACCCAACCTCCACAAAACTCGAATCTACTTGGATTAGGTACAAGGGATGAACGCAAACATTCATTCCATCTTGTTGCTGCTGAACCACAGCTTATACTAACCCAGCACTTGGGAGGTAGGAGGAGAAGTATCAGGAGTTCAAGGCTAGTCTGTGCTACAGTGACTTGTGACTTGAAGCTAGTGACATGAGATTCTGTCTCAGAAAATCAAAGGGGGACTGCTACTACCTGGTATGCCAAGTCCAATAAGAACATTCCTCCTTGGTCTCCTGCCTGCGCAGCTGCCAGTTCAGCGGTCTGCCAAGACAGCCCTGGTGTGTTGTTTTTGTTGTCCCCATGGACTGGCAAAGGGATCAGCAGGGTACAAGCAGGCTGGGGACATTGAGCTGTTTTCTTCTATTGGAAACTTGCCTGCTGTGCTGATTCAGGAAGCTCACCCCCAAGCCCTCCACTCCCCGAGGCATATCCCCTGATAGCACTGAGCATCTCAGAACCACTGCCAGGAATTTATAGTTTATTCTGCATCTCCAGGACACTAACAACCTTGCTAACCTAGAGGTTCATCAGCGGCAAGGCCAGGGCAGGAATACTGCTGCTGAGTGAACCAGGGTATCACAAGAGAGCTCCCGAGGATGTGTGTCCACCCAGCAGGACACAAGGACCAATTCTGTATGAAGTAGATTCCAGAAAGGTAGCAGCACAGAGAAGAGCCTACTGTATCTGAACAGAATGTGATGGGCACATAAGCAGGAAACAAAATGTACTGCTTACCTTGTGAACACTGGTCAAGACATTTAGGAAAGAGAAACCTAAGGAGAAAAAAAATGTATTTCAAAACCATTTATTTCAGAGTTGTCATTATTTCCCACAAAAGCATGAATCTGACTGATAATGCAAGTGTCAGGTGGTATTAAGCATTGAGAGAACTATAGTTACTCAAAACATTCACAGTTTTACACTGAAGTTCATGTCCCATAGAAGTTCCTACATGGCAGCTGGGTGGTGGTGTTGCACACCTTTAATCCCAGCACTCAGGAGGCAGATCTCTGTGAGTTCAAGGCCAGCCTGGTCTACAGAGTGAGTTCCAGTACAGCCAGAACTATACAGAGAGACAGACTCAGTCTCGAAAAACAAACAAAACAAAAAGTCAAGCAAATAAAAGTTAATTAAAATAAGAAAAAAAAATAAAATTCCCAACTATTATAATGATCCTCTTAGAGAAGAGCTACCACTGATGAGTTTTATCACGTTCCCACAAGGACGAGCAGCACAAAAGAAGTTAGGAATGACTCCGCTGCTATCTATTAGCAGATGAGAAGCTAGGTGAGGGTTGGTAAGGAGGCTGAGCATCTTGCCCAAGGCATTCCCTACAGGACTAGGTTTGTCTGGGTCCACAGAGCTCCATGGTTCCCAGATCAGCAAGTCAGATGCTTAGGAACACATTTTAATTTATTTCATAAAACAGCTGGACACATGCCATAAGGACCAAATTTGGTAAATCCTACTTTAGGATATTAATTCAGTTTTCTTCCTGACTCTTTCATAATTTTTGTCTGTCTGTCTGTCAAGACAGGGTTTCTTGGTTAAGCTTTGGAGCCTCTCCTGTAACTCACTCTGTAGACCAGGCTGGCTTCGAACTCACAGCAATCCACCTGCCTCTACCTCCCGATTGCTGGGATTAAAGGTGTGCCACCACTGCCACTGATGCTTCCTTCTAATCCAACTAAAAGCTATTGAAATTTCTTTTCTTTGTCTTTTTTTTCTCTGTTTGAGACAGTGTTCTTGTAGCCTAGGCTGGCTTCTGTATTTAAACATTAATTCAATTTAGCTTTACTTCTGTATTTAAATAATTATCCTTTACTCCAGTCTTATCTTATTAAATTATGTCTGTGGTACACACGATGGCACACCCCTTTACTGTTTACTCATTTGTTTTGGTTCTTTTTGGAGCCAGGATCTCTCACTCTGTTGTAGCCCAGGCTGATCACTCTTGAGCACCGACTAAGTCATTAACTGTTTTTTAATTTGAGACAGAGCCTCACTGTAGCCTAGGCTGGCTTCTAACTAGTGACCCCCACCCCCAGCTGTGGAACAATCCTTCTGTACACTGTGAAGACATATTACTCTCACTGTTAATAAAAAGATGATTGGCCAATGACTAGGCAGGATTTTCGGGACAGAGAGAATGCTGGGGAGAAGAGATGATGCCATGAGACACAAGCGAGCAGGACGGGAAGTACATACGTGGACCCTTGGGGCAGCACACAGATTAATAGAAATGGATTAATTTTAGTTAAAAGAGATAGCTAAAAACAAGCCCAAGCTATTGGCCAAGCATTTATAACAAATATTAACTCTCTGGTTATTTGGGGGAGTGGCTGGTGGGAAAGGAAAGTCTGCCTGTGTCTCTCATCTGTCACTTGAGGGCTGGGATTACAGGTCTTTGGCAGCCACACTTAACTTTCATCAGACCTATTTATTCTCTCTCTTCTTTCTGTTCCCCTCTATGCTTTTTTTTTCAGTGCTGGGACTGAACCCAGGGTCCATTACATACACCTGGAAAGTCACCAACTCTGAGATGTACCACCAAGCTCACAACAGATCTTTCATGAATACTTACTATGTACCAAGCATTGAAAAGACATGGACCCTATTCTCACAGAGCTGAATGAAGCCTGTCTTCCATAATCTACTTTATCTTGTTCTGTGCCCTTTTGGGACTTCATACAAATCAGAGTCATGGGGTATTTACTGCATAAACCACAGGCTGATGTGTTCCACAAACAAAACCTGTGTAAAGCCTGTCTCAGTCTGGTGGGGAGGGAAAATCACTACAGTTCACTTTAACACCACATCGTGGGCTGGAGGTGGTCTTACGTGTCTACCTGTGCTCCATGTAGCAGCTCAGGGGCTCCACACACACGGTGACAGCACCAATGGTGAAGTAGGACTTGACATTTGGGTCTGGGTGAGTCTGCAGGGCCTGGACAACATCAATGACATCTGTGTAACTAAGGGGAGAAAGCACATGGTTAGCTTCCTGGCTGTGGACACAGACTAGAAGAGGGGAGCGCTAGTGCCTGACGGCTGAGGGCTGAAGACCCAAAGTAGGAGGCAGTCACAGAGTGCCTTGGTGATACCCCACTTTATGATCCACAACATGCTTCTTCATTCCCAATTTCTTTTTCTTTCTTTCTTTTTTTCTTCTTTTGTTTTTTTCGAGACAGGGTTTCTTTGTAGCTTTGGAGCCTGTCCTGGCACTAGCTCTTGTAGACCAGGCTGGCCTTGAACTCACAGAGATCCGCCTGCCTCTGCTCCTAGTGCTGGGACTAAAGGTGTGAGCCACCACTGCCTGGCCTTCATCCCCAATTTCTTTTGCTTCCTCTAAAGAGTGTGTGTGTGTGTGGGGGGGGAGAGCCAGCCTAAGTGGGAGATAAGAAGCAAGCAACTGGGCTCTGTGGGCGGGACTGTGTTTTCTAGTCACAACTCAGGAGTCAGGCCAGACTGTGTTTTCTTTAGTTCTGTCCCCTCCCCTCAGTTCACAAGGTCATCAGATCTGTCAAACACCATTTCTAGTCCCATCTTCCGCCTGGAACTCCCTCCAATCTGGTGTCTTTATTTAGGAGCCAATGTTTGTAGTCCAAACCCTGGAGCTGGTTCCTCTTATTCTAAGCCCAGGGGACTTTACTCTTTCAGAAGTGAGGCCAAAAGATCCGTGTCCTCTTTGATTCCACTTTTTTCTTAGTCTTCAGCATATACCCGGAAGAGATCACTGCTCACGCTCCCACTGGGTCCAGACTGCCACAGTATTTTACCTAGGCCACCCCAATGGCCTCCCAGCTGGCCCCCTACTTTTGTCCTGCCTCACTGCAAACTTCTCAACACAGAAGCCAGAGGGATATGCTAGGCCCTATGACAGATCACATCCCTGCTCTGCTCAAAATCCTCAAGTGGTTTTCATCTCAGTGCAGAAGCCGAGCCCCCTACCCTGGGCCAGGCAGCCTGTGCCATCTGACCTCTCACAGCAGAGGGGACGCCATTGCTTATCCCATCCCTTCTCCTGATCCAACCCTCTGGCCTCCTGGGCTTCTGAGCATGCCAGGCATAATTTTGTACGCTGTTCCCTGAGGCTGGAACGCTCTTTTCCTCTGGCATCCGCCTGGCTGGCTGGTTTCCTTCAGGTCTCTGCTCAAGTGGCACTCAGTTGGTTTTTGTGGTGCTGGGGATTGAACTTACAAAGTGTTGCATGTGCTAGCTGAGTGCTCCACCACCGAGCTACGTCAAGTGGCACCTTGTGGAGACATCTTGGACCTTCGCACACTGCAATGATGGTAATGCTCCTTGGGGTGCCTTGTATGCTTCCCCCCAGTTTTCCTGCAAAGCACTGACTGTCAGCTACAGTCTCCTTGTTACTCTGTTTTCCTGCAAAGCACCGACTGTCAGCTACAGTCTCCTTGTTACTGTTTTCCTATAAAGCACCGACTGTCAGCTACAGTCTCCTTGTTACTGTTTTCCTATAAAGCACCGACTGTCAGCTACAGTCCTCTTGCTACTCTGTTCTCTTTGTGCGCATCTTCGGTCCCATCTCCCCTCAATCATCCGCTCACTGTCTCTCCAGTAACGTGCTGTTCAGTGTTACAGTCTCTGGAGCATAAAGCAATACAGGTCAATAAACTGGACATTCAACCTCCCGCAAAACTTGGGATGACTCTCTTCACCTCAGAGAAGACAGCACTGCCCTAAGGGACCTAGACTATTATCAAAAGGTCTGAGTCTAACCGGGCGATGGTGGCGCACGCCTTTAATCCCAGCACTCAGGAGGCAGAGGCAGATGGATCTCTGTGAGTTCGAGGCCAGCCTGGTCTACAAGAGCTAGTGCCAGGACAGGCTCCAAAGCTACAGAGAAACCCTGTCTCGAGAAAAAAAAAAAAAAAAAGATCTGAGTCTATGAGAGAAGTCAGACCTGATGACAGTCTGACAGATCAGAGGGACCTGTGCCTTTGGGAGAGCAGCGGGAGGTGGGGGAGTGGACGCAGCCGCCAGGGCTATGTCCTGAGTTCCTAGTCACAGCTCACTTGCAAAAAGGAACTCACTTTATGTAGCGAGCTGCATGGTGTCACACCTGATGGAGATGTATAATCAACTCTTGAGATGGCTAAGGCCTGACCTATGCTATGATCACACAATGATTATCAGCTGCTTGCATATGTGTGAACCTATGGGCAGTGCCCACCTGGCAGTTCGGGGTTGGCAGCCCATGCCTACTTAAGAGCTGGGAGAGGTTTGCCCATAGAGAGAGAGAGGAAAAAAGGGAGGGAGAGAAAAAGAAAGAGAGAGAGAGAATGTAAATAAAGTCCTGAAAACTGCTGCAAGAAGAGCTCCGGGTGTTGCGTTTTTCCTTGCTGGTCGAGGGTGGATGCGACAACTTTATCCCAGATTAGAGCATCATCCTCCATCCTGCCCAACCATCAGAGCCATGGGGAGGACAGGGTATGGTTGCCAGGCTGCTCCAGGGGTGTTTACTTATTTATTTTTATTTTATATATGTTCTCACTGTGTACCCCTTGGAACTTGCTACCTAGAACAGGCTGCCCTTGAACTTGTGGAATCCTGCCTCCACCTCTGAAGTGAAAGGATTCCCAGCCTGAGTCACTCTGCCTGGTTTGCTCAAGAAACCGAGGCTCTACTCCCTGGCTTCTCTTCCTGGGCATGTGTGCATCCATTCCCAGTGCAGTACTTGGGTAGGCCTGGGTACAGGGGAGCCCTACACACTGCAGGCCCTTACAGCAAGCAGCACATTGGAAAATAAAGGATTTCTGATGGGGAAGGATTCCTTTGAGTTCAAGGCTAGCATGAGCAAGGTACCAAGTGGGTAGTTAGCCAAGGCTATGGAACAAGGCCTGTTTTGCATTTATTTATTTATTTATTTATTTATTTATTTATTTATTTATTTATTTATTTATTGGTTTTTTCGAGACAGGGTTTCTCTGTGGCTTTGGAGCCTGTCCTGGAACTAGCTCTGTAGACCAGGCTGGTCTCGAACTCACAGAGATCCACCTGTCTCTGCCTCCCGAGTGCTGGGATTAAAGGCGTGCGCCACCATCGCCCGGCCTGTTTTGCTTTTTTAAAGATGCATTTATTTTATGTCAAGATGTAAAACTTCCAAAAAAGAAGATCCCTTTTATAACTACATCTATTTCCCTTTTACTTACCCTATCCTTAAAAGCTCGGCAACTACAAGTATGATTTTTAAGAGTAAAAGAACACTCTAGGACCTGGGGATATAGCTCAGTTGCTAGAGTGGAAGTCACAGGTTCAATTCCCAGCACATATAAACTGGGCATAAACATGCCTATAATCCCAGCATTTGAGATGTAGATCAAAGTTCATGGTCATCTTCAGCTACATGGTAAGGCTGGGGCCTATGAGAAATGAGAGCCTGTCTTAAAAACAAGACAAGACCTTTAATTTCATTTTTAAAACAATGTTCTATTCAGTGTCAAAGCCTCTGAGATGGAAAACGAGGGGAAATAGTCACTGGAGACTAAGGAACCCTCTACTCCTATAGTACAATCTTTTCTCCAAAGATATGCTGGTGATGGGGAGCGGGGAGAGCTGGAGGGACAGCTCAGCATTTAAGAGTGCTTGCTGTTCTTCCAGAGGTCCTGAGTCTGAGCTTCAGAACTCACACTGTGCAGCTCAGTCATCTGTAACTCTAGCTCCAGAGGATCTGATGCCCTGGCCTCTGCGAACACTAGCATACACATGACATACATAGATAAATACACACACATACACCAAAAAACCCTAAAATAACAAAACCCAAAAACTAAGACTGGAGAGATTTCTCAGAGCACTTGCTGTTCTTACAGAAGTCGTGGGTTCAGTTCCCAGCACCTACATGGTGGTTTAAGATTGTCTCTAACTCCAGTTTCAGGGGAATCTGATGCCCTCGTCTGGTCCCCATATGAGCACTGTATGTACATGGTATACATAAACACACATGGAAGCAAAACATTCACATACATAAAAAAATCAGAGGCAAAGTCGGGTGGCAGTGGCACATACCTTTAATCCCAGCACTTGGAAGGCAGAGGCAGGTAGATCTCTGTGAGTTCAAGACCAGCCCGGTAAACACAGCGAGTTCCAGGACAGCTAAGGCTGTTACACAGAGAAATCCTGTCTTGAAAACAAAAACAGCCGGGCGGTGGTGGCGCATGCCTTTAATCCCAGCACTTGGGAGGCAGAGGCAGGTGGATTTATCTCTTTGAGTCCGAGGCCAACCTCGTCTACAAGAGCTAGTTCCAGGACAGGTTCCAAAGCTACAGAGAAACCCTGTCTCAAAAGACCAAAACCAACCAAACAAACAAAAAAACCAAAGACAAACAAATGAGAGATATATTGATGAAAAGAGAAGACAGATTTAAGAAACAAGTCAAGTGTCATGGCGACTGTTGTGCACTTCTAGCACTCTGTAGGCTGAGGCAGGAGGATCACAATCTGAGGCCAGCCTTGACTACGTAGTATGATCAAAGACAGAGGGAATTCTTTTTTTCTTTTAAGATTTATCTATTATTGGGGCTAGAGAGTTGGCTCAGAGGTTAAGAGCACTGGCTACTTTTCCAGAGATCCTGAGTTCAATTCCCAGCAACCACACTGGTGGCTACAACCATCTGTATTAGGATCTGATGCTGTCTTCTGGCCTGCAGGTATACATGCAGAGTACATAAAAGATATGTAAATAAACAAAATTTAAAAAATAGAATAAATTTTAAAACATTTATTTATTATTTACTATGTATACAGTGTTCTGTCTGCATGTTTGCCTATATTACAGAAGAAGGCATGAGATCTTACTATAGATAGTTGTGAGTTACCATGTGGTTGCTGGGAATTGAACTCAGGACCTCTGGAAGAACAATTATTGCTTTTAACTTCTGAGCCATCTCTCTAGTCCAGAATTCCTGATATAATGTCTAGTGCTAAGAAGTTTTACAAGCTATAAAGCAGGTTTACTGTTGGCTCTAAAAAAAAAAAATGGGTCAAATCTGTAAGTGCCTTAGTAAAGAGTCACAACATTTAGCTACTCTTTCTTCTTTCTTTCTTTCTTTCTTTCTTTCTCTTTCTTTCTTTCTTTCTTTCTTTCTTTCTTTCTTTCTTTCTTTCTTTGTTTTTTTTTTTGAGACTCTCATATAACTCAGGTTGGCCTCAAAGTCATATAGCCAATGGTTGATCTTCCTGCTTCCATCCCCCAAGTGCTGGAATTATAAGTGTGAGCCATCATGGCTGGGCTTAGCTGTTATTCTGACTTGAGTCCATTAGGATGTCTATGGTGTCCCTCATACCCTGTGGTATGACTGGGTGAATGCTGGGTCTATGCTGCATGAGATGGAAGTAGCTAGAATATCCAACATTTTTACAGACTTGTAGAGTCAGAGATAAGGAGTCAACAAGATTCTCTGAATGAATGGATAATGGAAGTGACTTTAGCTGAGTATACTGACAAACCGGCAAGTTCTCTTCTAGGCCCCCACTCCCTGTGACTCAGTTCTGACAAGGGCAGAACAGAAGGTCATGATGCTGGGTTGACCCATTCCTCTGACTAGTAGAAACAACAGAAAACCCCAAGAAAACAAGCGGTTTCAAGGCCCAAGTCTCCCTTTGATGATTCCTGGCCTAAAGGGCTGACAGAAGGGAAGCTGCGATGGGCCCAACTGCAGTAAGGTCTATCAGTGCAGGAAGGTCCCAAGGGTGCACACTGCCACCTACCTCCTTTCTCAGGATCACCATCCTAGCTCCTCCCAGGTCCCATCACTACAACTGGGAGCCCAAACAGAGCTTTGGATCTGGGTCTATTTTTAACTGGAAACAGTAATTGTTGCAAGAATAACACAAAGCTTCTTTACAACCATAACACCAGAAACAAGCCCAGCCCCTGCTCTGTTCCCCTGACAACACATTCTTTTCTGGGCCCAGGTGCAAGACATTCCGTGGAGGGCCAGTGAACAGTTCTCTGGAGCAGTGGTACATACTCTGCCAAATCTTTGTTCTGAGCTGGGAAATGGCTCAGTGGGTAAAAGCATTTGCTCTGCAAGCATGAAGATGTGAATCTGAAAAGACATGGCTATGCCCACCTGTACCCCAGTGCTGTGAGAGACAGAGCTGCTAGCCTAGCTCCAGTGTCAGTAAGAGATGCTGACTCAAAGGAGTAAGACAGGTACAGCAAGGACATACGATAAAAGACATCCTAAATCTTCTTCTTGCTCTATGTGTGAACACACAGGGTGCACACTCATACACACACACACACGGGGGCGGAGGCCCATCTTCCCTCTGACAATAATGGTACTTATAGGGACTTCAGGGTCTACAGTCACAGCTACAGGTATAAAGCAGGCTCCTTGCTCAACTATACTATGTGTATTTCTCACTATGGGTCCCAGGAAGGTCTTCTGGGATAGCCACTGGAGAACAGGGAGATGGGTAGAGCTTACAGACTATGTAGGGATAGGGGCCAAATCTGCAATTCCAAAAGAGGGAAGAGTGAGACAGATGAGGCTCCCATACCTAGATGGCAAGGTTTAAAGACTATTATCAATCATTTTATAAATTACTGGAGAATCTTTACCAGATTCCCTAATTCCTCACATATTGGGGATATTACATTATGGAAGCCAGATTTTGTGTATGTAGCTATCAGCTACCCTTAGCCACAGTATGGCAATAGCATCCTGGCCTTTCTGAGGAGTGTTGGTAGCATCAGGGTACATAAAAAGTAACAATAATGACAAGGTCCCCATCCTCACTTAAATGCCAGGCCTCCATCGCTCACTCACCCTTGTAATACCACCAGCAGTCTGGTCTTCTTGCGGATGTAAGCTGACTGTCGGGCAGAGCGGTTCTGCTGGGCCTCCAGGGCACTGGAAAGGTATTTTTGGAAGTGGGCAGCATGGAAACATTCAGAGCTGTCCATGATCTGGCGGTATACCATCCATCTGAAAGCAGCAAAGGTAATCTTGCATAAGGCTACATATGGCGTGCTCATAGAAAGCTCAGTCATGGATTTAAATAAGACCAGCAGTCTCAAAGATATGCTTCCAATTACTCTATCTATGGAGAGATAGCTATTGTGGCACCACAGGAAAAGACAGATCTTTGGCTCGTTTGTAGGAAATCTCCTACCACCAGGAAAAAAAACAAAGTAACGTATGGTCAGAAGGCCTCAGACGTGAAAGACTTCTGTCCTGGCAGTGATTTCCTGAGTGAAATGGCTTTAGTGTCATGCTTGGTAAAACTAGTAAGAAATGGGCAAGGTCAAGAACTCAGAATGTTTTAGAAAAGAGCCAGTAATGCCAGCATCCAAGAAACTGAAGCGGAGAACTTCCAATGAATTTGAGGCCACCATCTCAGAGAGACAGAGGCATGGGAGGGGAGAGGCAGCAGGAGAAGGAAAGGGAGAGGGAGAAAGAGACGACATGAGAAAGAAAGGAGGGAGAGGGAGGAGATAGAGGGGAAAGGGGATAGAAAAGGAGGGAGAGAGAGAGAGAGAGAGAGAGAGAGAGAGAGAGAGAGAGAGAGAGAGAGAGAAACAAGCACACACAATCTGGGTGTGGTGACTCTGCCTATAACCTAGCACTTGGAAGGTGGAGGCAGAAGGATCAAGAACTCAAGGTCATCCTCAGCTATAGCTACAGCAAATTCAAGGAAAGCCCAAACGCAAACGACACGAGACGATCCCCCAAATAATAAAGAATGTTTATAGGACAAAACACTAGATGTGAGGATCTGGTTAACCTGTAAACACTGAACAAGGCCCTAAGCACACGGTATTTAATGAGAAGACGGATGACTGTTGTGCCAATAATGTCATGCTAAATGCCAGTAGATGGCCCAGGAACAAGGCCTCTTTCCCCAAAGCTAAAGTAGAAGCCATACTAACCTGCCGTACTCCTTATGTAGAGTAACCAGGAAAGCACAGAGCTTGTTAGCATGACAGCCAGGGAGACCAGTTACAATGCTGATGATGACCTACATGAAAGAAATGTCATGTGGGTTTCTAGTTCGACTACAGAACACTGTGTAAGACGTAAAGAAAACCAGTCTCCAGAGCAAGACTTTGTGGGTTTGAAGTTCAGCACCACTACTCACTCGCTCCTTGATTTACAGTGAATGATAAGGTCTACTGTCCTGGGTAGGCTTTTCTTTTCTCTCTCTCCTCTCTCCCTCTCCCTCCCCCTCTCTCTCTCTCTCTCTCTCTCTCTCTCTCTCTCTCTCTCTCTCTCTCTCTCTCTTTTGTTAATTTGACAGGAGCTAGAGTCAAACGGTAAGAGGTACCTCAACTGAAAAAATGCCTCCATTAGACCGGCCTGTAGGCAAGTCTGTGGGACGTTTTCTTGATTGCAAATTGTTAAAAGGCCTAGCTACTGGGGTGGCTCATCCTTGGACAGGTGGTCCTGGGTTACATAAGAAAGCAGGCTGACTGGTCTATAAAGCGAGTTCCAGGACAAGCTCCAGAGCTACACAGAGAAACCCTGTCTTGAAACAAACAAAAAGAAAGCAGGCTGAGTAAGCATGGGAAGTAAGCAGGCCAGTAAGCAGCACCCCCATGGCCTCTGCATCAGATCCTGCCTCCAGATCCCTGCCGACTTCCCTCAGTGATGTAGTGTGACCCGAGAGAGAAAAGCTGAAATAAACCCCTTTCTCTTCAAGTTGTTTCTGGTCGTGGTGTTTTATCATAGCTCTAGAACACCAGCTAAGATACCTACTTACCTTACAGGGTAGGTGTGAAGGTTCATCAACTTCACTTATGTAAGTAGTAAACAAATTTCTATGGAACATTTGTAACTGTATCACTTCAAATATTAAGCATTTAGAAAGCCTAACTTTCTTATGACCACAGACCTCTAGTACAGGAGACACTTAGGGATAGTACATTTGCTCCATTTTTAGGGAGCAGAAAGAAAGTCTGGGGAAACAATGTCCAGCTACAATGGTGTGGAAGCTGCTGATCAGTGGAGCTCTCCTGAAGATGCTTCTGTGGGCTGCCTGTGGTGACTCAGAACTCCCGGGTATGATAAGCTCTCTGAAAGCCTCTCATGGGGGAAAGGGGAAGAACCAGCCCAATGGTCCTAGCTCCATTGCACTAGCACACAATACTAGGTTTCCCTTAAGTAGACAGTCTAAGGTCATTTAAGGAATTTACTGAACGAGGGAGACCAGCAGAGGAGGACAAGACTCATGCACTCGCAGAAGATTTATTCCTAGGCCTGTCTACAGGATGCCTTCTTTTCCTATTGAGAAAAAGTTATTATGGAGCCCAAGCTGGCCTAGAACTCTATGCCACCCAGAATGGTTTCAAAACTGCAGCGATCCTCCTGTCTCCGTCTCCTGAAAACTAGGACAGGCCATCACACCTGGCTATGTTTTGTTTTATACCAGGTGAGACCAAGACAGCCTGTCACAGATCGTGTGCACTAACGCTGAGCTTGACATCTGGCAGCAGCTGCTTGTGTGAGCACAGAGACGGCTGCTGATCTCTTTTCTTCTGTGGAAACCCACAAACCCCAGCTTTCCTTCCAACCTGGGACCAAGGCTTCTATGTCCCTCTTTGCTCCCTGCAAGTACTAATGTAACTCACACTGTGCTCTCCCTGCTAGCCCAGCATTTCCCGTCTTGCTCCCTACTCTTCAGTGCTACCTCTCAGTTCCTTAACTCATACGTGCACAGTCAAATATTTCCTTTTTGTAAAAAGCAACATTAGAGTTTATACAGAAAAGACTTTAACATATTTAAGCACAAATGGAAAGAGAAACAGAAACATCTATTGTATTTCACCCAAGATCATGGGTGTAGAATTATTCATTTATTTATTTTATGTGTATGGGTGTTTTGACTGCATACATGCCGGCATACCATGCATATGCAGTGTCCTTGGAAGCAAGAATCCCCTGAAATTGGAGTTACGAGCCACTGTGAGTGGTGGTGCTGGGAATCACACCCAGTTGCTCTACAACAACAGCTAGAGCTCCCAACTGCTGAGCTGTCTCTCTAGTTCTGGATGTGGGCTTCTTAAGATCCACCCAGCCAGGTACTCTTACTTAAAGGCCAGTACTATAGCACTTTTTAAATAAAATAGCACAAGGCAGACATATGTTTCCTTTACCCTCTTATCTAGAAGAATTATCCAAAGGAAAAATAGAGGGTTCTAATTGCATTATGCTATTTCCTTAAGTAGATGAACATGTTTTAGACTTGCACAGAAAAAAACTATGATATGCAGCTTCCAAAGGAATGGTGGGCAGAGTCAAGAGGAGGGAAATGGAAACATGAGGCAGGAGCACATGAAGGTCTATTCTGAAGAAGAAAATGCTGAGTATCACCTCACTCTGGTGATTACAGCATGGGCAGCCTTCCTCTTATTGACAACATAATGTGTCATCCAATGCTAGGTTAAGTCATTGTCACAACCAGAAAGAAGCAATAGCTTGAGAACACACAGCAAGAGTTTAAAAGACCTGGAGACGCAGGAGGGCATGGCACAATGTCAGGGTTGGCCAAGGTCATGGGGTCTGGCCTGACAGTCATTCTACAAAGACAGTTTCATGTATATAATTATCAGTATTCAAGGAGGTGGACACACTTATGAAGGCTTCCACCTGTGCTCCTGTTAACCGATACAGGCTTGCAGATTATCCTGCAGTAAATTCTCAGCATGTTTGGTGAACTCTACCTTGTCACTTTCTAATCCTTGAGCAGGGCTGATTTCAGTTTGCTGCAGCAAGCCTGGAAGATGGGTCCGCATCACAGGCTCCTGACCAATGCTGCCGACAGCAAAATGCTGGAGAAACCTAGAAAAACAAAGACAACTGTCACATCACTGTCACCAGCTTTGCTGGGCATGTCAATTCACACTAGTGATTTCTTATCTAAGTGCTATAAGCCTTAAAGATTTTTTTTCTAGGACAGGTGATGGTAGTACACACCTTTAATCCCAGCTCTCAGAAGGCAGATATCTCTGAGTTTGAGGCCAGCATGGACTACAGATCAAATTCCAGGACAGCCAGGGTTACACAGTGAAACCCTGTCTCAAAAACAAACAAAAAACAAAAAAGGGGAGAGGGTTGGCACTGGAGAGTTGGCTCAGCAGTTAAGAGCACTGACTACTTTTCCAGAGGACTGGGGTTCAATTCCCAGCAACCACATGGCAGCTAACAACTGTCTGTAACTCCAAGATCTGACACCCTCACACACGGACATACATGCAGGCAAAATAAAATAGAATAAATTTAAAAATTAAATTAAGAAGGAGAGATTCTTTCATGATATGAAAGGGTACATGGTATGTCACGACTCCCCTTTTAGGTCCATGAGGAGCGCCGTGTAAAGGAGCTGAGGAAGGACCAAGGGTAAACATCTCAACCAGATGCACAGAACTCACCGCTCAAGCTCAGGAAGTCTGGCTGCCAGCAGCCTCGGAGAGCTCCACTCCTCTGCAGGATGGCTCAGGGCACTGAAGAGCTTCTGTGCACAGGAGTGCCTGTAACACCAAAGGCTCAGATTAGTGCTACAGCTCCCACAGCAAAGGCACCTTACACGACTAGTTCTGAGGCCTCTAAGCCAGAGAATTTAACAGCGCCAACACTTCCAAATTAAACACTCCAAAGCCTTAAGCAAAATAAGGTACCAGGCATGACAACTGGCCTGCTCACATTGGATGGTTGGCCTCTCTATTTTTGACAGTGGTCTCAGGTTTTAATTATCAGCTGTAGTGGTTTGAACGAGATGTCCTCCATAGTCATGAGCATGTGAATACTTAGCCCCTAGCTGGAGGCTGTCTGGGGAGAACAGGGAAGTGTGGCCTCCTGGAGGGGCATGTCTGCTCTCTGCCTCCTGTCTGTGGTTTTGACATGTGTGAGCTCTCAGCTCCTGTTTTAGCCATCCGCTGCCTCCATCCACCATCATGGACTCTAGCCCAAATAATTTCTTCTTTCTAAATGAACTACCCTGGCCATGTTATCACAGGAGCAGAAACCTAGATAAAGCATCAGTGAATTTCCTCCTCTCCCTCTATTCTCCCCAGGGTCTCATGTAGCCCAGGCTAGCCTCTAACTTGTTAGACAGCTGAGCATGATTCTGAATTTCTGATCTTCCTGCCTTTAATTCACAAATACTGGGATCCCAGGAATGTGCCCCCATGCCTGATTTATGCTGGGTGGGATCAAACCTATCTTGCATGCTAGGCAAATGCTCTTCTAATGGAGCCACCCACGTCCCCAGTTTGGCTATCATCTGTCTGGCTGTTTCCCCAAGCACACCCGCTATCTGTATGCTGGCAACAATGACATGACTATTGGCCCTTTCAGAAGCTAAGACCCCTCTTACATAATGTGAGTCACCCTGCAGAGAAAGCACACCCACAAAGCTTTGGGAATTGAGCACAAACACTGGAGAGAGCCACTTACAGTCTCCTTTGTTCCACAGATAATCCATCTTCCTGGATCACTTTTAAAGAAAGCCCTGAGTTATCCTGCTGTTGCCAAGGGGAGAAGACCTAAACAAAACAGAATTTAAACAAAGAACACTTTAAACCCAACAACAGGATATGGAATCCACATGGGGTCTGATGACTGTTGAAAATCAACACTGTCAGTGCAGAGAAAAACATTATCACAAACAAGTTTGCTTCAAAAATGAGGCCGGAAAGCAATTTTGTTCAGGGTTTTTCAGAGCCAGCAATGCCTTTCTGGGTCACTATCAGCAGAGACTGTGACCTTCCAGAGGTCAGAAAACCCAAAAGGTGGTGTCAGTAGCACTGCTCCGGCTGCAAGAGCACGTTCCTCCCCGGTGGGAACTGGAAGCCCTGGGACTGGAGTCACAGATGGTTGTGGGTCACCATGTGGGTGCTGGGACTCGGGCCTTTGCTAGAGCAGCCAGTGCTCTGCATCACGGAACCATCTCTTCAGGTCCCCCAACCCCCACTTCTTTTGGAGAAAAGGTCTCACCATGTAGTTTTAGGTGGCCTAGAATTCACTACAGAGACGAGGCTGGCCACAAATTCACAGAGATCTACCTGCCTCTGCCTCCCAATTGTTGGGATTCAAGGACAGAGCCACCAGGCTGGCTTTGCATTACCGTCAGTTGGTTCTAAGACACTATCTTACCATTTAAATTGCTATAGGAAAAAGTGGCTATTTTGTTAAGTTGACAGACAACTGATGTTACCTCTGAGTAAAACGCTTGATATATCTTTGATTTGGGGAAAAGGAAAATCATCAGAAAATTGCTCGATCCATGGAACTGAACTGGGAGGTGAGGAAGTAGTGAGCTTCTGAAGTTGATGACAAGGGCGGCTACGACGCTGGTGGAGTCCTGGAGAGAGAAAGGAGTGTCAGAACAGAGTCCACTTGTAGGCTTCAGTCCTGCTAGAGTCAGCTTCTCAACAGAAAAGGGCAACAGACACACTCTCCAGCTTCTAGCTACAGGAGATAGTGGAACTCTTTTTTTTTTTTTTTTTTTTGGTGGGGACATGGTCTCACCAAAACCCAAATTAACCTTGAACTCACAATCCTGCCTCAGTTTCTCAGCTGGGTCAGAAGCAAGTGCTGTCGCACTGACTTAGATACGTATTTTCTCAAATTCCTTCTGAGGTACTGTTTTAGGGAGGATGGGGACAGGTTGGACTCCCCTCACTATGCAGTAGAGGATGACCCTGGTAGTCCTGTTTCTAGTTCCTTGGCTGGGATTAAGGCTGATGTCATCTCTCCCAGCTAAGATACTATTTCTTATGATCGATACGATTCCTGCCATTTGATGGAGTGTTTTCCATTCTTTCGAGAGTCTCCTTTGATGTACAGAAGCTTTTAAAATTTACCTTTATTTTTTGCAAAGGGTTTTGCTATATATATATAGCCTAGACTGGTCTGGAACTCTTAGTAAGCTTCTTGCTTCGGCCTCTCAAATGCTGAAATTGCAGGCATATGCAGTCATGCTCAACAAGTATAATTTTTAAAATTTATTTGAGCCAGTGAGACGGCTCAGTTGTAAAAGTGCTTGCTGCTGCTAAGCTTGAGAACCTGAGTTCAATCCCTGGAGATCTATCTACACGAAGGAGAGAAAGAATCAAGTTCCACAAGTTCTTTTCTGACTTCCACACATACTCCACATTAAACTCCACCCCTAGAAAGTAAATAACAATGTAATTAAATGATGGTGTCTGTGTGTACAAGAGCGCATGCAGATCACACTGAGCACCTGGAGACCAGAGGGCAGCTCCGGGGAGCTGGTTTTCTCCCTCCACCACGCGGTCTGGTCATCAGGCTTGCAGTGCAAGAAAGCCCCAGAAAACTTAATGGTTTTTATAATTTGTGTATTACTTTATATGTGTGTTTTTCTCGCATATATACCTATATGCCACATGAGTGTCTGGTGTCTAAGGAGGTCAGAACTAGAGTGACAGATGGTTAAAAGTCACCATGTGGGTGCTGGGAATTAATCCAGGTCCTCTGCAAGAACAACCTCTTAACCACTGAGCCATCTCTCCAGCTTCTGGAAAGCTTTATTTTGATGAAGTTCACTTTGTGTTGTTATTCTTCTGCTGTCTGGGCTTTCAGGGCTCTATCTAAGCAGTCAGCGACAAATCCCATGTCACGATGCTTCTTCCCTATTGTGTCTTCTAAGAGTTTTATTGTTTCAGCTTTCATATTTAGATTTTTGATACAATTTGAGTAATCATTTTTGTCCTTGGTATAAGGGTCCAACTTCATTTTCTGGTATGTACATATAGTTTCTCTAATATCATTTGCTGAAAAGACTGTGCTTAGGGCTGGAGATAGCTCAGTGTTTAGGAGCTGGGTTCCACTCCCAGTACCAACATGGTAGCTCACACCATCTGCAACTCCAGTTCCAGGGATCCAAACTCTCTTCTGGCCTCTGTGGGCAGCAGGCACACATGGTGCACAGACATACATGTACACAAAATAAACACACACACACAATAAACAAATAAATAATTTTTATAAAAAGACTATACTTTCCTCAATAGATCACTGTGAGTTACAAGCCAGCCAGAGCCACACAGAGAGTCCCTGTATTAAAAAATGAATGAAATAAAAGATAGAATAATAGAAGAAAAAGAGAGGACCTGAGTTTGGATTCTTGTAAGTAGATTATTTGCATAATTTTACAAGGTTGAGACAAGATCCTTGGAGCAAGCTGCTAGCAAGGTGACCTGTATCAATGAGCTCTGGCTGTGATTAAGATGCCTTGTCTGAAAAGGTTAAGGAAGGAACAGCCTTTAATCGTAATATACAGGAGGCTGAGAGGCAGAGGCAGCTAGATCTCTGTGAGTTTGTGGTCAACACAGAGAGTTCCAGGACAGCTAAAGCTACATGGTGAGAGTCTGTGTAAAAATAAGAGAGAGGAGGAAATAACAACTGAACAAGATGCTTGCTATCAACCTCAGGCTTCCACATGCATGCCCATGCAATTTGCATATACACACGTAAACATACATGCACAGACCACACACACACACACACACACACACACACACACACACACACACACAATGAAGAAAAATAAGTTCTAAAGTAAATGTTTATTGAGTTTGATTGCTGAATGGTTGGTTTGTTTCTTTAAAAAATTCTTTAAATGGAGTGGGGTGTGGTGAGACACTCCTTTAATACCAGCACCCAGGTGGGGAAGGCAGGCTGATCTTTGTGAATTAAAAGACAGCCTAGTCTACATAAAGCAAAGTCTGAGCTACACAGTGAGACCTGGTCTCAAAAACATGGAAACGAAACTCAGTATAAGGTTAAAGTAATCTAACAGTATGGTATAGTAAAATAGAACAGAGTCTATATTATGCCATTACATACATAATCTAATTTATTTTTAAGACTGGGTAGCTCGGCTTGACCTGGAAGTCACTAGAGAGACCGGGTGTGCTTAAACTCACACAGTGCTGCGATTAAAGGTCTATGCCACCACACTCAGCCTCAAGTTGGGCAAATACTTCAACTACTGAGCCATTTCCAGCCTTTCTTTAGAACTTAAGTTTATTCATTTTGTTTTTTTCTTGGAGACGTGAGTGAACAAAATTAAACTTTAAGTTTTAATTACTATGCCTTAGAGAGCCATGAAACAAAAATGGTTCTAATCTGCAAGCCCCTTGCCCAAGAACAGTCAGTTTCTGAAATGTTAGAGGCTATTTTTTTTTATGGGAGATAACAAGCCCGCCGCATTTGCACTTCCTAACCAAGTTTGTCTGACCCATCTGCACAGGATCACATGTGGGTGCTTGACAAGTTTGTCTGACCCATCTGCACAGGATCACATGTGGGTGGGAGGGTCACAGGCACAGGTGAAATAGGTCAGGATGCATGTTTGCCCCTGATTGGACCTGATGGAAAATGCAATGAATTATGGGTTTTCCTTCTTAAGCCCTTGCCATACTTAATTCTGGGCCATTTCCCAGGAACCCAGGTATGGACCTGGCCAATATTTAATTAAATCTTGTTTCAAATTTAAACTGTGGTAGTAGTCTTATTCTCAACTAGTGGGAAAAATCATTTTCTGGAGGCCTCAGCGAGATTCAGACTACCCACCCAGATTTTTTTTTTTTTTTAGTTTTTCGAGACAGTGTTTCTCTGTAGTTATTGGTGCCTGTCCTGGAACTAGCTCTTGTAGACCAGGCTGGCCTCAAACTCACAGAGATCCGCCTGTCTCTGCCTCCCAAGTGCTGGGATTAAAGGCATGCAACCTATCCACCCAAAATTTAAAGCTAGATGTGGTGTGACTATCTGCTTCAAGTTCTTACCACTGTGACCTCTCTATCACATGAACTGTAACGTCTAAGTCCTTTCTTTGCAAAGTTGCTTTTTGTTAGGGTATTTGTTTCAACAACAGAAAGGAAGCTTGCACACAAGGTCTCTCTTTATATAATCCGGGCTGGCGTGGAACTTCCTATGTGGACCAGACTGGCCTCAAATTTGTGGCAATCTTCTAGCCTCTGCTCCTGAGTGCTGAGTTACAGGCATGCACCATAACATCTAAGCTAAGGCTCTTTTTTTTTTTTTTTTT
>NW_004949101.1:17016953-17018132 GCF_000317375.1 Microtus ochrogaster | reverse complement strand
GTTTTGGAGCCTGTCCTGGAACTAGCTCTGTAGACCAGGCTGGTCTCGAACTCACAGAGATCCGCCTGGCTTTGCCTCCCGAGTGCTGGGATTAAAGGCGTGCGCCACCACCGCCCGGCTGAACATCTAAGGCTCTTAAATATCTCCTAAGCTTAGGAAGTCTTTCTGCTTCCAGAGATTAATGAACATTTATTTTTATATCTTTTATACATATGGATTTTTAAATTGTTTTTATTGAGGTCCCTTCTTTTCCTTCCCCTCCCCTTCTACCCTCTCCTGTGAACCCTACACTCCCAATTTACTCAGGAGATCTTGTCTTTTTCTACTTCCTATGTGAATCCATGTTATGTCTTTCTTAGGGTCCCCTTTGTTGTCTAGGTTGGTTTTCTTCTTTGCTTTATGTCTAGAAGCCACTTATGCGTGAGTACACATTATATCTGTCTTTTCAAGGCTGAGTTACCTCAATCAATATGGCTTTTTCTAGATACATCCATTTTCATGCAGATTTCAAGATATCATTATCTTTTACTATTGTGTAGTACTCTGTTGTAAAAATGTACCACATTTTCCATTTTCTTTATTTCTTTTCTTTTTGGTTTGTCAAGACAGTGTTTCTCAGTAGCTATGGAATCAATTCTGGAATTCGCTCTGTAGACCAGGCTGGCCTCAAATTCACAGAGATTCACCTGCCTCTGCCTCCTGAGAGCTGGGATTAAAGGCATGCTCCACCACCTGGCAGTACAACATTTTCTTTATCCATACTTTGTTTGAGGGACATCTAGGTTGTTTCCAAGTTCTGACTATTACAAATAATGCTGCTATGAACATAATTGAACATATATCCTTGTGGTATGACTGAAAATCCTTTGGGTATATACCCAACAGCGGTATTGCTGGGTCTTCAGGTGGATGGTTTCCTAATTTTGTGAGAAATAGCCATACTGATTTCCAAAGCAGTTATACATATTTGCACTCCCACAGCAATGAAGGAGCAGTCCCCTTACCCCACATCCTCTCCAGCATAAGTTGTCATCAGTGTTTTTGATCTTGGCCATTCTTACAGTTGTTTTGATTTTCATTTCTCTGATGACTAGGGATGTTGAACATTTCCTTAAGTGTCCTTCAGTCATTTTAGATTCCTCTGTTGAGAGTTCTCTGTTTAGGTCTGTACTCCATTTT
>NW_004949101.1:17000846-17016077 GCF_000317375.1 Microtus ochrogaster | reverse complement strand
GATTAAAGGCGTGTGCCACCATCGCCAGGCTATAGCTGTGTTCTGTAGTAGAGTTTGAAGTCAGGGATTGTGATGCCTCCAGAAATTCCTTTGTTGTACAGGATTGTTTTGTCTATCCTAGGTTTTTTGTTGTTCCATATGAGTTGAGTATTGTTCTTCTGAGATCTATGAAAAATTTTTTTGTGATTTTGATGGGTATTGCAATGAATCTGTAGATTGCTTTTGGTAAAATTGCCATTTTTACTATGTTAATTCTACCTATCCAAGAGCTTTCCTTTTTCTGGTGTCTTCTTCAGTTTCTTTCTTCAAAGTTTTAAAGTTCTTGTCATACAGGTCTTTCACTTGTGTGATTAGAGTTACCCCAAGATATTTTATGTTATTTGTGGCTATTGTGAAGGGTGATATTTTGCTGATTTCTTTCTTAGCCCATTAATCATCTATATAAGAGAGGGCTACTGATTTTTTTAAAGTTAATCTTATATCCTGCTACATTATTGAAGGTGTTTATAAGTTGTAGGAGTTCCCTGGCAGAATTTTTGGGGTCACTTATGTATACTATCATATCGTCAGCAAATAGTGAGAGTTTGACTTCTTCTTTTCTAATTTGTATGCCCTTGACCTCCTTTTGTTGTCTTAATGCTCTAGCTAGAACTTCAAGTATTATATTGAATAAATATGGAGAGAGTGAACAACCTTGTCTTTTTTGATTTCCAGTGGGATCGCTTTGAATTTCTCTCCATTTAGTTTGATGTTGGCTGTTGGTTTGCTGTATACTGCCTTTATTATATTCCTTGTATCCCTGTTCTCTCCAAGACTTTTATCGTGAAGAGGTGTTGAATTTTTCCAAAAGCTTTTTCAACATCTAATCAAATGGTCACATAGTTTTTTTCTTTCAGTTTGATTATATGGTGAAATTACATTGATAGATTTTCATATGTTGAAACATCTCTACATCTCTGCATCTCTGGGATGAAACCTACTTAGTCATGGTGGATAATTTTTCTGATGTGTTCTTGGATTCGGTTTGTCAATATTTTATTGAGTATTTTTGCATCAATATTCACGAGTGAGATTGGCCTGCAATTCTCTTAGTAGTGTCTTTGTGTGGTTTGAGTATCAGGGTAACTTTAGCCTCGTAAAATGAGTTTGGCAATGTCCCTTCTGCTTCTATTGCGTGTAACAATTTGAAGAACATTGGTTATTAGTTCTTCTTTGAACATCTTGTAGAATTCTGGCTGAAACCATCTGGTCCTGAGCTTATTTTTTGGTTGGAAGACTTTTGATGATTGTTTCCTTTGTGGTTATATAGGTCGAATTAATTTGCTTATCTGGTTTTGATTTAATTTTGGTATATACTTATGAAATTTTAAATATCTAATTTGTGGCTGGAGAGATGGCTCAGGAAGTAAAAGCACTTGCCACATAGCCTGATATTCTTAATTTGATGCCCAGAACTCATGACGGAAGAAAGGACTGACTCCTGAAGACTGCCCTCAGACCTTCGTGTGTGCACTGTGGGATGCATGCCTCTTCTCTACCAGTAATAAAGTTAAAATGTATGTGTGCATGTCTCCATGTGAGTGTAGGTGTCAGGAGAGACCAGAGCAGGAGTTGAACCCTCTTGGAGTCTGAGTTAAAGGTAGTTGTAAATGGCTGACATGGGTACCTGGTTCTATGGAGAAGCAGAGCAAGTGCCTTTAGTCACTGAACCATCTCTTCAGAGCCTACATAAAAATTTTTTTAAATATTTATTTATTTATTATGTACACAATATTCTGTCTGTGTGTATGCCTTCAGGCCAGGAGAGGGCACCAGACCTCATTACAGATGGTTGTGAACCACCATGTGGTTGCTGGGAATTGAACTCAGGACCTTTGGAAGAGCAGGCAATGCTCTTAACCTCTGAGCCATCTCTCCAGCCCCCATAAAATTTTTTAATGGGGTAAGAATCTACTCCCACACTCGGGCATGGTAGTGGCACATGCCTTTAATCCCAGCACTTGAGAGGCAGAGGCAGGAGGACTGCCCTGAGTTTGAGGCCAACCTGGTCTATATAATAAGTTCCAGGACAACCAAGGGTAGGTAGAGACACCCTGTCTCAAACAAAATAAAAACAAAACCAACCAAACAAATAGAATTGCTCCCCCCACCCCAATGAGCTAACTTTGCTATCCCAACACTGCTTCTTCATTCTTTTTGTTTCTAAAGATTTATTTTACTTTATGAATGTTTTGCCTGCCTATGTGTATGTGCACAGCATGTGTGCCTGGTACTCAAGGGGGTCAGAAGAAGGCATTAAATCCCCTGGAACTGGAGTTATGGATGGTTATGAGTTAATATGTGGGTGCTGGAAACTGAACCCAGGTCCTCTACAAGAATAACAAGTGCTCTTAACTACTGAGCCATCTCTTCAAACCCATTTATTGTTGTTGTTTTTCTTTTCTTTCTTTTTTTTTAAAACAGGATTTCTCTGTGTAGCTTTGGAGCCTGTCCTGGAACTTGCTTTGTAGACCAGGCTGGCCTCAAACTCACAGTGATCTTCCTGCCTCTGCCTCTCAAGTGCTGGGATTAAAGGCGTGCTACTACTCAGTTATGACACCACTGCATGGCCCATTTCTTTATTCTTAAAGCAAAATTTTTAAATTGTATTCATGTACATGCTGGAGTATCTGTCATGTATTGCTGGTGTCAGAATCCTTAGAGGTGGAGTTACAAGTGGTCATGAGCTGTCTGACATGGTTGTGAGTTGACATGGGTACTGGGAAATAAACCTGGGTCCTCTGGAAGGGCTGCAAATGCTCTTAACTGCTGAGCCACCTCACTAGCCTCTTGATCACTGTTTCTTTCTTTCTTTCTTTTTTTTTTTTTTTTGGTTTTTTGAGACAGGGTTTCTCTGTGGTTTTGGAGCCTGTCCTGGAACTTGCTTTGTAGACCAGGCTGGTCTTGAACTCACAGAGATCTGCCTGCCTCTGCCTCCCGAGTGCTGGGATTAAAGGCGTGCGCCACCACCGCCCGGCTGTTTCTTTCTTTCTTTTTTATTTATTCTTTGTGTCTTTCACATCATGCATCTCTATCCTATCCATTTCCCCATCCTTTTGTATCCGCCCTCTACCCTTGCAACCTCCCCGCCCAACAAAATAAAATTTAAGAGAAAAAGAAAAAAAAAAGAAAAATCAATCTTGTTATGGAAGCTGCAGTGTGACACTGTGAGTTATGCAGTAGACCCTCTTGTCCATAAATCTTTACTTGCAAGTGTTCACTGCAGAATCATTGTTCTGGTTCAAGCTCTCTGGTTTCTGCTATACTATTGATGCTGGGCCCTCACTGAGATTTTTCTTGGATATCCTGTTGTTGCCCTGTGTCATGGGGACCGCAGTTTTGGGTCTGCAAGACTGGTCTATTCACATGCTCCAGGAGAACCATGGTTAGCTGCAGGTTTGTCAGCCCACCAGCTCTCACTTGTCCTCTCCACAAAGGTGAGCTCTCCTGCATTGCCCTGGCTAGTTCACTCCTTGCATCGATGAGCAAGGGGCGGGGACCAGTTCTGCTTTCAAGTCTCATGGAGAAAGTGAGCAATTTTTACCTCCTTGAACACATACAATTCTTTCCTGTGGTTAGAAACCCACCAACGTCATAGATGAACCTTCCAGTTTAGAAGTGTGAGCCTTGGGCTTGTGTGATGGCCATTGGATGAGCCATTGGAGGTCTTTTTCAGCTACTTTCTACTATCTTTAGGATGACCAACTTGGGCATGTGGTTGGTTCTTCTGACCCAGGCCTTATTAGCAAAGCACTGAACTGTTCTGAAAATATACAAGCCTCTCTTCATCCCCCTGCTGGCCTGTTTCAATGGGGGCTCCTGATATCCTGCCACATGGTAATGGAGAAGGGAAAATGGTCTATATGTAAAATATATTTTAGAGCACCAAAGCCAGGGTTGAAAAACCACATACCCCATCATAGAAGGAAACAGAATTCATGTGATCCTTAGAAATGATGATACTTCCATGGTGACGGTGAGAAAACAGGAGGCCACCAGAGAAGAAATGCACATTCCCTAGAAGAAAAAGAACACTGGTCAGAGCTGGAGTACTAGACTCTTGGGCAAGAGTCCAGGGTCCTTCTTGAAGGTACTAGAGCAATAATGTAACCTTCCTGAAAAAAGAGATATCCTAAAGAGAGATACTTATGCTCTAACAATTAAAACAATGAATCCCGAAGAATTATAATCTCCCAAGGAATCTCATGCTGGGAAAAGAGAAAAGTCTGTAGTCTTGACACCAGTCAGAGAATGATGTGGGATGTCCTTCTGTTTATGTGTTGCTTTTATTGGTTGATGAATAAAGCTATTTTGGCCAATGGCTTAGCAGAGCAAAGCCAGGCTTGAAATCTGAACAGAGATATATATATAGAGAGAGTAGGTGGAGCCAGAGAGACACCATGTACCTGCCAAAAGAGGCAGATGCTATGTTGCTGCCCAAGAAGCAAGAGGTACATACAAACCATAAGCCTCATGGTAAATATAAAATAACAGAAATGGGTTAATTTAAGATATGTAAGAGCTAGCCAATAAGAAGCCTGAGCTAATAGGCCAAAGCAGCTTTATTCATTAACCAATGGTAATAAAACAGATTCACAGCATACAAAGGAAAATCCCACATCATCAGAAGGAACCTGCTTCCGAGGAAGAGATTTTAACACTTCTGAGAATTTATCCAGCAGGCAGGCTAGAACAGAGCTGAGATAATGGTAAACCTACAATGAGTGAGATAGCACTGTGTTCAGGACTGTTCAACTGAACATTCTTTTGCCTTCTATATATCTTCTCTTTTTGTTTTTTGAGACAGGGTTTCTCTATGTAAACCATGGTTGTCCTGGAATTCTATGTAGATCAGGTTGGCTTTGAACTCAGAGATCCAACCTGCCTCTGTCTCCCAAGTGCTATGACTAAAGGCATGTGGCACCATGCTTGGCTTCTTGCTCACTATTTCAACGTAAACCTTGGGAATGAAATGTAGCACAATCTTCAGAACCTCATAAAACTGGGTGTGGTGGTTGTCTATGCTATAATCCCAGGACTCAGAAAGCAAAAGCAGGATTAGGGAGCTCGACATCATCTTTGGTTATACAGTAAATCAAGGCCAGCTTGAAGCATGTAATAAATGAAAAGACAACTAAATAATAAGTCTTAAAGAAAGCTCTCTTGGGGATGGAGAGATGGCTCAGTGGTTAATAGCGCTACCTATACTTTCAGAGGAGCCAGGTTCAATTTCCAGCACCTACATGGTAGCTCACACATGTCTGTTATTCAAGTTCCAGGGCTTCTGACTCCCTCACACAGACATACATGTACCAGTGAGCATAAAATAAAAATAAAATTAAAAAGCCTCCCCCTCCCCCAAACAAAACTAGTGAAACAGAAAACCAAGCCACCACCTCGAATAGAACCAAGAAGACAGACTTAAGCATCACTGGACTCCATTATTGGACTCTTTTTCTAACAAGACTATATGGGATCCATTTCTATTCTCTACTTTTTGCTACTGCCTGTCTCTTTAATTGGTGTGTTGGCATAGGTGGCCTAGCCTAGCTTGTGTGGTAGTTTGCTGTGTTCTTGAGAGCCATGGAAAAGAAAAAAAAAAGCCATGTAGGCTAAGCAAGGACCTTGAACATGCATGACCCTGACCACATCTCTCCTGCAGTCCACCCCTGTTTGGCGAGGGACCTTGCATGAAGGACAGAGAGGCTGCTATAGAATTTATTCTCTGCCAAAATACTTATGGGAGACCTTGCTACATCCCCAAGTGGCTGTCCCTTGGTTCACATCTGACTCATCTTTAGAATATCACCTTTATTGGTTATTTAAACAACCAATAAAGTCATAAATTTAATTACATAGGCAACTGTAAGAAATATTTTTAAAAATAGGTTTTCTATTAAACACTGTAAAGCCTTTGCTTATGGAAAGATATTCAAATCCTTTTATCTTTCCCTGGTAAAGGCTTTATGCCAAATGTTTACTCCTCCAACCTAGTAAAATCTTTGTTTAGGGTTAGACAAAGGCCCTACTATATACTTAGAACTTAAGTCACCTAAGTGTCTGACTCCTTCCCTCCTTCTTCATCTCCCTTCCGATGACTCTTCAAAAATTAGCCAATCTCAAAAGGCTGTGAGGTCAGATGCCAGGAAAAAGTCATAGTCATCACCTGTTAGAAAAAAAATCAAGCGATGTCCTGGCCCAGTGTGTGACTAGTTGGTTTGGGTCTTGGCACACCTTTCTCTTTTCTTTCTTTTTCTTTCCTTCTTTCCTTCCTTCCTTCCTTCTTTCTTTCTTTTCTTTTCTTTTCTTTCTTCTTTTTTAAACAAAAGAACTGGCTAGTTGGGCTACATATTTTGTGTGACACCCAGAATATTCTTTATTTCTTCTGACAGAAACAAAGAAGCAAATCATAGAAAAGCCTTGTTTCGCTGTATTTGTTGCTTGATTCCCCCCCCCCCCCCCCATAAGACTCTAATGAGATGGTCAGCAAAGCCAGGAGCTGTTTATCTGAGGATGTCTTGACTCCTCACTGGGGCTGCAGAGACCAGGCTTTTCCCCAACAACCCCAGCAGAGTAACTAGACACCGCTATCAGGTGCACTTATATAACCTGTGCGCTGACGCTGATCCTCTGCTCTGGGGAAGCTCAAATGACCTCCAGGGCCTCAAACAGAGAAAGGAAGCACATACGGTTTTTGCATAAAAATGAGGAAAAAAAAATAAGAGTAGGTGTGCTCAGTAAGTGCCTATAATTCCTGCATTCTGGAAGCTGAGTAGGAGGACCACCAGGAGTTTAAGGCTAGCCTTGGCAACAAAGTGAGTACAAGGCTAGCCAGGGCTACATAAAAAAAAAACCTGTCTTTAAAAAATCCATAAGGAAAAAAATCCAAAATCAGCAAGCATACATACTGTCAGCAGATGTCAAGAAGCAAAATTCACATGCCCTTATTGGGCATCTTCAGAGGATATGCTTAAAATAATTTGGAGATATCTGCTCCATTTGTGAGAATTTTTTTAAAAAAATCTCCCTTACCTTGTAAAACCTGCATGCAAATCTTTTAATCTCCACCACCCGGTAATTTTTTTTTTTACACAAGCGCCCTCTGCATTCCCAGAACTGGAGAGAACTTGTCCCCTTCCCCTTTTCTATCATTTCCTTTGTGCTGATTTTTTTTTTTAAATTAGCCAATCTTGAAAGACTGAGGCTTGACCTCAGCCAATCAGAAAAGACAAACTGATCACCTGTGTTAGAATAACAACCAAGTGTGCTTCCTGTTAGGTCTCAAACCCAGGCAAATCATAGAAAAGCCTCACTCAGTACCTGTGGTTCCTCCCAATGCTCCTCACCCTGCTTCCCTAACCTTTCCCGCCCCCAGTCTGATCCCTATATAATTCAGCCGTTCTGGCTAGCCTGGGCTGCCTCTCTCGGTTGGGGGCTCCTCTCACTGTCAGATTTAGCTGCGGGCCATGCTCAGCCTGGACTCTTCCTCAGTCTCCATGCTCTAAGAGTACTCATGTTCATTCTTCATTCTCTTCCTACAACACTTTGGGTTCTGGCACATCTTTTTTACAAAAAGAAATTGCTTTGCCAGGTTACTTTTGCTTTGTTTACGTGGTCCTTTGTGCTACCCTCAGATTATTCTTTGTTTCTAAGACATTGGTGAGTTCATAATTCTCTGTCTCTAAGCTAGCTCAACCCTAAAGAGAGCCCAAGAAGTAATGGGTACAGTTATTTTGAAAGGCCTAATAGAGCCTTTTTTCCTTTTTATCATTTTTAGATTTATTTTATTTGATGTGTATGAGTGTTTTGCCTGCATATCTGCATGTATACCACAAGCATGCTGGTGCCCATAGAGGTCAGAAGAGAGGGACAAATATCCTGGACCTGAAGTTACAGATGTTGTAAGCTATCATGTGAGTGGTTGTTGCTCTAGTCGCTGGAATCTTTCTTTCTTTCTCTTCTTCCTTCTTTCCTTCCTTCTTTCCTTCCTTCCTTCCTTCCTTCTTTCCTTCCTTCCTTCCTTCCTTCCTTCCTTTCTTTCTTTCTATTTTTTGAAACAGAGTTTCTTTTTAAAATTTTTATTTAATGTGTACGAGTGTTTGTTAGCATCCAGGCAAACCTGCCCCTGCCCCTCAAAGACCAGTCAGAATGTGTCACCCATGTCATATCTGCATGCATGGCAAACAGTACCCTGTCCTTTTAAAAGGCAAAACTCTGCCTACCTCTCCCCTTCTTCCTCTTCCCCTTTCTCTCTATGAATTTCTCCATCTCTTTCTCTCTCTCCCTTAAAAAAAATTGGTTTCTCCATACATGTGACCACCGCCATTTTGACTAAGGTCAGGCGACCTAACCGCCATCATAACTAAGGGCAGGTCGGGTGACCAAGTCCCACCATCTTTACTGAGGTATTCCCTGCCTAGTCTCATGGTTTACTTATGTTTTTTTGTTTGTAAATTCCTTTTACTCTTCCCCCTCCTCTCTCTCTCTGCCCTTCTTCTGGAGAGCAACTTCTGCCTCTTTCCGTTCTCCCCCCACTTTTTTTTCCCTTCCCCACTTCTCCCGTGGCTGCTGGGCCCTGCTTCATCTTGTGGGCTCGGCTCTGGTTCCCAGCTTGGTGGTCTAATGAGCATTCTGTCCTGCAACACTCCTCCCACTCCCTTACCCCCTTGTCCCCCACCATTCATGGAGCCCTGTTTCTACCACTGCTGCACTGCGGGCGAAAATCCTAAACCTGGACCTTCTACCAGCCCACTTCCCAACTTTCCGTCAGTCCACTGGGACAACTGGTAAGACTGGTCCCTTTCTGGCCTAGAGCCTCTCACGCGATTGCCCTTTCTCTAGTTCTCCCTTAGCACTGCACTCACTGAGTGGTGCATTCATTTTTCTGCCTCATTGCTCCCCACAGCTGAAAATGTGAGCAGACCACTCAGTGGTCCTCACACTGCTCAGATTATTATTATTATTATTTTTTTTGTGTGTGTGTTTTGTCTTTGGACCTCTCGTAAGTGATCCTCTCCACTGTAAGGACTGCTTGCACCAGTCTTAGGCCCTGGTTTCTGAGCCGATGGGCCGGGAATCAGCTTGGCTTTATTGTCAAACCCCACACTAGCCTGGAGATGTCCGGCTAGTTGCCCCGGGGTTTGCATGGTTTTCGCTGTTGTCACGTTTTTTACCTATTAAAATAAACCACTTTTCTAATTTCTACCAGTGATGGCTAAATTTAAGTAGTCACACTACATGGACAACCATGGCTAATGCCATTTTCTTTGAGCTTAACAAAGGGAGGAGCCAGAGGTTCCACCCCTAGCCAAAGAGCTCTAGCAGCAGGCTCTCCACATGAGGTCCCACCCCAGCCAGCTTCTTCTCACTCACCTTTCATCTAACTTTATGTATATAAAACAAAAATTCAACTGTGTGTACATGTACGTATTTTACTGTTAAATGTTAAATAATTGTCTGTTCATTATATCTCATTTCAGACTACAAAAATAATAAGTCTCATGTTTTAAATTGGTATGTACTTTTAAGTCTCTTATAAAAATACTGTATATGTAATCCAACCTGCTTTAAAATATATTAAGCTGTTTTCGACTATTGTAAGCTTCTATTGCAAACAGGTTTTCCTTCTTTGTCTTTCACAAGTATAAATCTCACCTGTTAAGTGAGAGCCATTACAGCCAAGCTTGGATGGACTCAGCTCTCCAGGCAGATTCTACACTGTAGTCATAACCAATAAATATCCCTCAACTGCTCAGAGATCTGGGGAATTTGGCATTTAAATGTTTAATTATTAAAAGACTTTTCATAACAGACAGGTTGGCTCCTAGCAGCAATACTCTACTTCCTCCAAAGAAGACAGAAGACAAAGGGCACAGAATAACGTCCATCTGCAATTTGCTTGATCAACTGCCAAGTGCTGACCACTGGGAAAAACTGCCTTTCAACTAAACTGAGTATTTCCAGACAGTGGACAGAATCACTGGAATTGACAGCCTAGCTGCTCAGGTAAGGGTAGGCTTGTCTTCCTACAGATTTCTAACCCATCAGATCTTCTAAAACCTGGCTGGCCCTGCACTAAACAGCAAAAGGCAAATACGACTCTCAACAACCATGGAGGACCCTGAGGAGTAGCTCTAGGTGCCAACCGACTATGTTCTCTGTCGTTTTTAATCAATAACTCAAGTAAACTTTTATCCTTCTCAAAGATCTCTGATGCAGTTTGACAGCTGAGGGGTTTGGTAGGTATAAAAGGACAACCTCATCAAACAAATTTCAGTAAAATACAAATGCAAGTTATTAAACTGTATACTGTATATAAAGGTATGAGGACAGATACAAGTTACTAAATTTCTCTCTCATGCTGCCTTCCATAGTCTTAAAAATACTTTTCATTGTGCAAAAACATGTCAGTCATTCTGACATAAATATGCTACTATTTATACAATGTATATGTCTAAAACTTAGGTTTTCACAAGACGAAAGAATTCTTGTGAGTTCCAGGGAGCCGAATTGAAGGATCCACCTTAAACAGGTCAGATACACCCCTCTCAATTCCCTGGTCCTGAAAATTTTTTTCTCTTCCTAAACTTAACACTGTCCTCTGTTCTGTCAACACCTTGCCAGGTCCAAGAGACACCAGACAGTTCCACACCACAAACCCTGGACAGGAGTAAAGCGACCAGCTACCCCAGGATGTGACCAGCACCTAGAGTTCTCAGGTCCCTCCAAGACAGTGCCCACAAATATACAGGAAGTAGTCTTGAGAACCTGCCATCCCAATTCTTTTAACCTGTTGTGCTTAACTTCCCGCCTTTTTATTATAAGAAAGGGATGGGTTCTTTGGTTTTTCAGTGTATTTAAAAAAATGGGGGCTGGAGAGATGGCTCAGAGATTAAAAGCATTGACTGCTCTTCCAGAGGTCATGAGTTCAACTCCCAGCAACCACATGGTGCCTTACAACCATCTGTAATGAGGTCTGGTGCCCGCTTCTGGCGTTCAGGCAAACATGTAGACAGAACACTATATATAATAAATAAAATAAATTTAAAAAAAAAAGAGAGATGGGAATGATATGATCTGCTGGCCTAGTCTGTCACCTGGATACTTGTCCCTTTAAGAGACAAGTCCTGGCCTCTCCCAACCCCTCCCCTTCTACCCATGGAAGCTGATATCCCACCTCCTCCAGCCTGCACTCTCTTTTTCCATCTCTCTCCCAAAGAGGTAACTTCTGCTCGCTCTCTCCCCCTTCTCCCTCTCTTCCTTCCCCTTCCCTTCCATAACCCACTGAATAAACTCTATACTCAAACTCTCTCTGCATGATGTATCTGTCTGTTTCTCACCTGCTCTGGTCTCCCACCTGCCAGGCTCACCCGCCAAGGCCTCAGGGGATTACCCAGGCCTGGGGGACCTGCCAAGGCCGCAGGTTGCCTGCTGCTATCCCTCGTGGGACCAGCTGCCCCTTGTGGGTCTGGCCTTCCCCTTCCCCTTTTATATCTTTAAAAAGGAATAGCCGGGTGGTGGTGGCACACACCTTTAATCCCAGCACTCGGGAGGCAGAGGCAGGTGGATCTCTGGAAGTTCGAGGCCAGTCTGGTCTACAAGAGCTAGTTCCGGGACAGGCACCAAAGCTACAGAGAAACCCTGCCTCGAAAACCAAATAAATAAATAAATAAATAAATAAATAAACGGAATAACACCTTCCTCCTTCTCCTGTTCCCTTTATCTCAATAACACTCCTACATAAGCTCTGTCTGCATGGTGTATTTGTCTCCTGCCTACCATGGGGATGCTTGGCTCCTTCCAGCCAAGGTTCCTCTCATGTAGAATCATTATATTGGTGCCATAAGACTGAGCTCTCCTGGAAGTTCCTCCTGCCTGTTGGCAGTTTGAGGACCACTGTAACCTTTAATCTTGTCACTCTTCCAACTAAAGGATTGCCGGACCCCTTCATCCAACATGTCAGCTAAAATTGGTAAGCCTCCCCCTGCCCGTAAGTGAGGGTTTGTCTCTCGATGGTAGTTTCTCATTTTAAGACCCAGTACTGGGCAACCATGTGTCTCTTAGGCTTGGAGTCCCAGCCCCTGCTTCTGTGCTTGATGAACCACAAAAAACAGCCTGTGCCCTTTATCCAGTCCTCCCTTAATCTCTGGGACTCCGGAGATTACAGGCTTTGGATCTTTCCTACCTCACTCATGGAAATTGTACCTCCTCCCCAGGGACATGGCCACTTATTGGCAGTTGCTCCTGGCATGTGATCCAGCCATACCTTCCTGCTGAAGCCCAGGGTGGTGGGTCACTTTCCCGCCTGGCTTCATTTCTACTTCTCTGTTTCCACCCTTCCTGCTGCAGCCCACGGTGGCTGGTCCCTCTTTCCTGCCTGGCTGTGGGCTGAACTAAGAGAGCAGCGTTTGCCTGGGATGTTTCTTGTTTGATTCATATGTATGAAAGATGTATGTGAACGATGTGCCCACATGTGTGTGATTTTTAATATTTATTTATTATATGTACAGCATTCCTTCCATGTGTGCCGCAAGCCAGAAGGGGGCGCTAGGTCTCATAGATGGCTGTAGGCCACCATGTGGTTGCTGGGAATTGAACTCAGGACCTCTGGAAGAGTAGTCAATGCTCTTAACTACTGAGCCATCTTTCCAGCCCCTGTTTTAGATGTTTTAAATGCATGTTTTGAATGTATAAATTTTATGTGTTCCGTATGTGTGTCTTGCTAATTGGGTATGTTTAAAATTTATACAAGTGCTCTAAAAAAACCATGTGGTTTGTCAGTACCTTACAACATGTGGGTAGGTGCCATCTTGGCTAAGGGCAGGTCAGATAACCTAACCACCATCTGATGGGAAATCTTTGTCAACCAATTATCTTTAAGAGGTGGGATCAAGTTAGGGTGTGGCTTTCTGGGGCCTGGAGAAAAAGGGTGCGTCGCCCAGGTGCACTCTATCTGATTCCCTCGCAGCACAGCTGAGCTTGGACTTCTTGTTCCTGTTTTGTGAGTTTTCCCTTCATAATAAATAAATAAAAATTAATTGTTTTATCTTTTAACTAGCCTGGTTATTTCCCGAATTGAACTAACTTCAACAACCATCCTCAGTAAGGGAGACCATGTATCTGCCATTTTGTTTGAGGTTAAGAGAGACATTTCACTGCCATCTTGGCTAAGGACAAGACAGGTCGAATGACCTAGTCACCACCTTTACTAAAGGTGCTCTTTGACTCATCTCTCGCCTCTTACTTAGTCTCTAATTCCTCTTACTCTGACTGCATTGTGTGGCGTTCTCCACCGCCTGCTCCGCTTGCAGCAGATCTGCCTGCTCTCTTCCACCGTCAATGAATGTGCTCTCTCTCGTTCACTGGCGAATTTGATTCTCCGCTTTTTTTTTTTTTTTTTTTTTTTTTGCTTCAAAGACCTGCTTATGTCTGTCTACTCTCTCCCTCTTTAAATGAACTCTGTTTGCTACAACATGCGAGTCAGAGATGGAGAAGCCAGTTTCTTCTCACTCAACACACACTGGTTCTCCCTTCTTATTTACTGTTTATGTATGTGAGTATATGCATGCTATTTAGATTTAACCCCGTATGTGTGAGTGTAAGCTAGCTTTAACTCTGTGTGTGTATATGTAACTCAACTCAACTGCATGTGTGTGTACATGTAAAGTATGGTTTAAAGTTTTAAAGAACCACAGTGAACTCTTTTAAACAGTCCTAGTGAGCTCTGTTCATTTTATCTCCTTAAATCATTCCTCCACAACCTCTCAGCTTGAGACAGCTCTCCAGGCAGATCCTGTGCTAGTGTGATTGTTGTCATAACTCAGACATACCCAGTCCACAATAGACATTCCTCAGAGGCTCAGAGATCTAGAGACTATGCCATTTAAAATGTTTAACTAAAAAGACTTTCATAATAGAGATACAGGTCAGCTTCTGGGAGCACTCCTATTTCCTCATAAGAAGATGGATGAGAACAGAAATCAGAGCTTGCGTTACAAGTGGCAGCACTAGCCACTGAGCAAACCAGCCTTTCACCTCGACTGCTGCTAAGGCTCTCTTCAGATCATGGACAACAGGACACTGGGGAACCAACTGCCTCAAGTTGCCTAAGACAAAGGTAAAGTCCTCCCATGAGTCCTTACTCCACAGAAGCCTGTAGGATCTTCTGGGGCCTGGCAGGCCTACTTCTGCCAGCCAGAAGATTGATGCTGCCCTAACACCTGCCCTCAACAACCATGGAGGACCCTGGGGTGACTGTCTAGGTAACCAATCAAGTAAATCTCTGCCATTTTTAATCATGAACTCAGGTAAAATTTATCCTTCTCAAGAACTCTGATGCAGCTTGTTGACCCCAGATTATCAGGAAGTAGTCCCGAGAGCTCAATGCCCTCATTTCCCTAACCTGCCATGCCTACTTCCTCATCTTCTTATTTAAATAAATAAAAAAGGGAGGAATGTCATCATCCAGGAGAGCCTGGACCTGCCCCTTGAGGACCTGACAGAGTGTGTCACCCTGCATCACACCTGAGTGCATGGCAGTCAGTTCCCTGTCCCTTTAAAAGGCAAAATTCCACCTACCTCTCCCCCATCTTCCTCTTCTCCTTTCTCTGCATCTTTCTCTCTCCCTTTCCTTATCCCATTCCCTTTATCTCAAAAACACACCCCACGTAAGTTCTGTCTGCATGGCGTGTTTGTCTCTCACCCATCGTTGGGTCTCTTGACTCCTCCCCTTCAAATTCCCTCTCGCTAGGACTCATTACAGTGTTTGCCTATATGTATGTGTGTGTAACACATGTGTGCAGTGGCTGTGGAAACCACAAGAGGGTGCTGGATGTCCTGGGACTGGAGTTACAGATGACTGTGAGTCATTATGTGGGTACTGGGAACTGAACCCAAGTCCTTTTCAAGACTTAAATAGACTTTAAAGTAGAAAAGACCAATGATCAGATACTGATTTATGGACTTATTTAGAGATTTACTTAGAGCATTACTGTACCACTTATTTCCAAGCATGACTTCATTTGTTACCTAGAACAGTGACCTGGTGAAATACCTGAAACAATGGGTCACCACCCACCCTTAACAACTTGACCACAAAAGCTAGCCGGGCGGTGGTGGCGCACGCCTGTAATCCCAGCACTCGGGAGGCAGAGGCAGGCGGATCTCTGTGAGTTCGAGGCCAGCCTGGTCTAC
>NW_004949101.1:16993370-17000746 GCF_000317375.1 Microtus ochrogaster | reverse complement strand
AAAAAAAAAAAAAAAAAGCTTAAAGCTTACACCAGTCAACTAATATATACATCTTGTTAAAAAACAAAAACAAAAAAAGCTGACTACCATGTACACGTCTGTAAAATGTCTCTTGCTTGCTCACCCCATCTTGTGGTTTTAGAGTACAAAATGAGAATGCAAACTGGACACAGAACTGAGGCCTTTCAGGAGCTGTCTGGGCTTCAGTCTACCTGTGAATACACATCCTCTTCTCCCATAAGATCAGCCAGTGCTCTTAACTGCTGGGCCATCTCTGCAGCCCCCTTTCTTTTTTTAAAGTGTCTGTCAGCAGCTTCATGCGAACACATAAGAGAAAGGAACAGGGTTCAGAATAAGCGGATTTTCATTTCCTAGACTGTCTCATCTCTCTCGCTGTCCCAGGTGTGTGACCTGTGCCTCTGCTCCTCACTGCTGAACAGTTAATTCTCCTGAAGGAAACAAAACAAAACAAAGCACTCTCAAGTCTAATTGCTATAGGAGAATGAAGGAGTGAGAAGCAACCACTTAGCACGGCCTGTTAGGAAATAATAACCCTGCACATACACGGTCAGTCGATTTTCAACAAAGACAATTCTTTGTTGAAGGTCTTTTCAACAAATGCTGCAGTAAAAACTGGATATTCATATGTAAAACAAACATTCACACAGACCCTTTATGCTGGAAATTCTATCCCATGCCACCAGCCACAGACGAAATTTCATTACTGTGGGGCCCAGAGCAGCCTGGCCACACATATGGGGCCCAGGTAGCACAGCTGCCATTGCAGGCTTGATTGAGACCAGCTGAAAAGTAGGCCTGGGTTTCTCGGGGTTACTGGCAGGCAATACCAGGTTCCAGGAAAAGCCCTAAGTTGACACCACCCAGGGAGGGCCAGCATCTCAAGGGCAGTATCTAACATTCCAACCATTAGATAAGATCACCACATGTCCCTGAGTCCAGGACTCACCTATTCCACTTTTGCCAAGATATCCCTAAACCATTATCAGTCAGGGTCCTGGACCCTGGAAACCCCCTCACCCCCAAACTACTATAATAAAAAACCCTACTCCAACTGGGCTGGGCACTCTGTTCCCAACCGCTGTGTTGGACAGTCGGAGAGTCCGAGCTCGAGCTTGAATAAAGGCTCTTTGCTTTTACATATGGCAGTTGGTCTCTGTGGCGGTGATCTGGTGGTCCCCATGATCTGGGCATAACAATTACTTCACAGGAATATTGAGTACTAAGAAGGATTCCAACTCAGGTAAGAAAAAATTCCTGTCTAATGAATGAAGCTTAAAAGTAAGATTTAGACATCAGGTGTGGTGGTGCACACCTTCAATTCCAGCACTTAGGAAACAGAGGCAGGGAATCTCCTGTGGGTTCTAAGCCAGCCTGGTCTAGAGAAGTGAGTATTGAGTCAGCCAGGGCTATAAAGAGAATCCCTGTCTCAAAAAACAAAACAAAACCCCTAAACCAAAGAATCAGACGAAAGGGTAAGGGAAAGAGACAACTGAATGGCAACTGAGCTGCAACACCAACCCCACAGAGGCAGGGCCTTTGGTGTTAAGGTAAAAATAAAACGGCGACGTTCCCTGAGGGTCCTGCAGGCCATGAGAGCAGTGAGTCCCAGGCAGGGAGCCAAGTGGTGGGGGAGAGACAGAGATGAATAGGCACACGCCAAGCAGAGTGAGGATGGGTATTTATTTAGTAGGTTATAGAAGGGAAGGAAAGGGGAGAACAGAGAAGAGAAGAGAGAGAGGCAGAGAGAAAGAGAAACGGGGGAGGGGAGAAAGAAGAGAGGCAGAAGCTGCTTCTTTGGAAGTGAGACAGAAAGGAACTCGAAGAGAAGGAAGATTTGCTTGCCTCAGCAGACTGGGGAGGGGAGTAGGCAGGGCTAGTCTCTTAACGGGACAGGACAACCCATTACATTTGGGCCAGCTCAAGTCAATGATTATAATCATATTCTCTATGTTCAGGAACTACATTTGCTTGGCATATGAAGGATAATTTTAAAAAGATTCAAAACAAACTTTTAGAAATGAAAAATACAGAAATACATACCAGATAAAATTAGTGGCATTATGAAAGGCATAAGAAAAAGATGTCAGAGGACACACCTCTGTGTTCCACAAACTAGTTCAGGTGAAGAATAGCTTTCAAAACAAAGGCTGGGCTACTGGGAAGGACAGACACTGAGTGGTTGCACCTCAGGGGTCACATCTGTTCTTAATACCCACAGACAACTTTTCTGGTCATTACTTTCTAATCAATACAGGCTAATGGTTATTTACATAACATTTACATGGCACTAAATAATCTAGAAATGATTTCAAGTACAGGACCTGATTGCAGTACAGGAGTTTTATACAAGTATGCTACCACTTCCACAGATTTTGATGATGACAGAGCAGAGAGAGTAGAGAGTTCTTTTTTTTCCTTCAATTTCTTTTTTTTTAATATTTATTTATTTATTATGTATACAATATTCTGTCTGTGTGTATGTCTGCAGGCCAGAAGAGGGCACCAGACCTCATTACAGATGGTTGTGAGCCACCATGTGGTTGCTGGGAATTGAACTCAGGACCTTTGGAAGAGCAGGCAATGCTCTTAACCACTGAGCCATCTCTCCAGCTCCCCTTTCCTTCAATTTCTAAGAGCAAACAGGCAGATGGAAAAGTTTCTATCCAGCCATGCTAATCTCTGCCCCACCAGCATCTCACTTCTGTCTGCTTCTCCTTTTGCTGGGCAGGGCAGTCTCCCTACCCCCACACCTGTAAATACTCCCTGGCTCGCTTCTGTCTCTGCCACTGCAGGAACTGACAAAACTAGCTGGATCTGTGAGGCAACTGTTCCAGTCAGTCCCTGTCTGCGGCAGCTAGCGCCACTAAATAATTTTCCTGTCTACTTCATGTATGAAAGAACACATGAATGGTGTGAACATATGGATGCAATTCTGTTTTAAATATATTTCTACGTGTCCTCTACATCTCTCGTTATTTGTATCTGTTTAAAATGTAGCACTATATTCACCCCAAATAACAGAACACTGCACCCACTCAGTGAAGCACGCCTTGGTACAGCCTCTAAGAACAGTTGAGCCTCTTGGACAACCCTCCTAGTCCCCACAACCTGCTGCTCTGGATCAAAGTAGAGAGAATGGGGATTTCTGCGACTACAGAGAGGCATGTAAGAACTCTTAACAACTGACCAGTCATGGTGGTTTATACCTTTAATCCCAGAACTTGGTGGAGGAGGGCATACTCTGTGACTTTAAGGCCACTCACCACCACCGTGCCTCACTCTGCCACAACCAGTTAATAACTGTACTGCTGCAATAGTAAAAATCAAAACAAACCTATAAACAAAACAAATGACCATCAAGAATAAAATGAGGCGCTGGAAAGATGGCTCAGAGGTTAGGAACATTTTCAGAGGACTCGAGTTCAGCTCCCAGCACCCCATGTTACACAGGGGTTCTTCCAGCCTCCCATGGTACACATACATACATGTAGGTAAGAAAAAACATCTATACACATAAAATAAAAATGATAAATGTCTTATTTTCATATGAAGGTGCTTTGGAGCTATGAAAATCAGTGAACTATATGAATACTTATAACTATGATCAGGGGAAATTTTGAGAATCTAAATTGAGTCACTATGTCAATCCTCCCAAAAGGCAAAAAATGTCAAATTAAGAAGGATGAACTTTTACACGTGATTGCTTGGTAGTGGCTATCACAGAAAAGTGCCAAGCCTGAACTTGTGCAGATTCCACTGCGACACCAAATAAAAAGTACTTCTACCAGGAATCTACCCAGCAACTGTCTGTTCATCCTGGAACTGACACCCAGTTTTGTCATTAATCATCAATGCCACATCTGGCTTCAAAATATCTGATGTAACCTTCCTCATTTTTGTCTTTAAAAACTTCCCCTGTCTCAGCCTCGTTGACCGCACTAGCAGTCTGCTGTGCAAGCACATCCTCACAGCAAGTTCTTCCATCCGCACTGCACCGCTGTGTGCTGCTCCCAAGCCAAACACAATCGGGATAAATTCTAGGAGCATAATACCGAAGCCAAAAGCAAGCCCCAGGACAGCACACACAGTGTGATTTTATTTGGGGTAAGTTTAAAACAACATGTTTAAGGATATGGATCTGAGTCTAAACCAAGTTTTTAAGGATTAGGTACTGGGCAGCCTGCCTGGCCAAGGACAGCAGAACCAGAAGACAAGGGCACATGAAGGATATGAAGAAGGCAAAGCAGAAAAGCAAGAAGTCTCATAATAGTAAAGTCCCTGGGCTGGGGAAGGGAAGAAGACGGGCAGCTCATGGAAAGAAATGCCATTCTCAGTCCTGAGTACTTGGGAGGAAAGTCAGAAGGCTGAGCCACTGTCTAGAGCCGAACTTTACAGATGCTGCTGCCAGCCGTACTACAACCACAGACAAGTGTTCACAACACAGAGCTCAGAATTTGACCAATCACGCTGAGGAGCTCAAGATAAATACTGTTAGGGATGGGAATATACCAATTTCACACTCATTATATTCCAATTAATTAGAGGCAGATTTTAAGACACTAACAACTCTTCACATCAGGGCCTTTCATCTTTGCAATCCCCCTCCAAGGCCTGAGAAAGCCCTTAGGCATTTTGCATCATCTCCCTTTAAGAGAGCTCTAGCAGGACAAAGAAGCACTTGCTTTTGATTTCCTGAGGTAGCAGTGTCTCAAGTTCAAGGCCCATCTGGCTAAAGTGTGTTCAAGGACAGTCTGGGAAACTAGGAGAGACCCTGCACCAAAATAAAATTTAGCAGGCCGTGGTGGCACATGCCTTTAATCAAAGTACTTGGGAGGCAGAGGCAGGCAGATCTGTATGAACTTGAGGCCAGTCTGGTCAAAAGTTAGTTCCAGGACAGGCTCCAAAGCTACAGTGAGAAACCCTGCCCCCCTTCAAAATAGCAGTAGTAACAAGCAGGGCATATAGTCTAGTGAAGGAGTTCCTGCCTAGGCTGTGTAAGGCTTGAAGGTCAATTTATAGTACTATAAGGGTGAGTGGTCTTAAATGACATAAATTTAAAGGTCAGTTAATCCTTTGACTTTAAAGTGGTAAAATATTTAATACACAGACTTGCTTGTTAAAATTTTCTGCTTCTATAGAATTGTTCTGTAGCATGAAGCTCTGTAAACTTAGATAAATGTGAAATTTAAGTTTTCTAGGGGGAAAGAAGGGTTGGAAGGGGGCTATGCTATCCAGACTTGCTTTGAATTTACTATGCAAATAGGCTGGCCTTGGATTGGTGATCCTCTGACCTCAATTTTCCAAGGCAGGAGTTAGTGCTGATTACAAACATGTGGCAGCATACCCAGTTTAGGTTTAAGATCTGAAAATGGCGTGACTGGGCTGGGGAGTGGCCCAGTGGTAGAGTGTTTGCCTAACATACAGAAGAACTGGAGTTGTGTAGAACATAAACAGTGTGACTAATAAGGAGCCAGAAACCTCTAGTTGTGACCTTCATTCTTACACAGAGCTGGATAAATTAAATCTTGTTGGATACCACAATACAAAATCAGTTTTCTAACAAGGTCCTTTGATGAAAAGGAACTAATTTTGGCACATATTCCAGATGACTATTAAAAGTGGATCAAGGATGGCATCACACAACCACCTCTTTATTGTATCTACACCTTGCTTTTTTTTCCTCCTAGCTTTTTGGTTCCTGTCCTGGAACTAGCTCTTCTAGACCAGGCTGGCTTTGAACTCACAGAGATCCGCCTGCCTCTGCTGTGATTAAAGGCATGCGCTACCACCGCCCGGCTTACAGCTTGCTTTTAAAGCAGTATGCAGGGTCTGGTGATGTAGTTTCACTGGAAGACTGGTTGTCTGGTGTACATGAAGCCTTTGGTGCACAGCATGGTGGCACATACATCTCAGTTCTTGGGAAATAAATGCAGGCGGGCAGCAGTTATATCATTATGGGCTGCATGGCAAGTATGAGGCTAGTCTGGGCTAACTAAGCCACTGTTTTAAAAAACCTGGGACAGAGGTAGGTGGGTGTCTGTGAATTTGAAGCCAACATGGTCTACATAGTGAGTTCCAGATGAGTCAAGAATAAATACATACTGAGTGAGTACCTGCCCCCTAAACAAAACAAAATGACCCAGGGCTTGGGAAGTAGCTGATACAAAGCTGGCCTAGCATTCATAGGGCCTTGGATTCAACCCCCACTACTGTCTAATCAAAACAACAAGCATACTATACAATGTGAGTGTAAGAGCACACACCTGTATTATCAACATTTGGGAGGAGGCAAAGGTAGGAAGACCTCTAGTTTGAGACCACCCTAGGAGACAGGAGACCCTCAAACCCAAAACTAACAGCTCAAAGGACAGAGCTGAAAGCCACGAGGAACAGTTCTCAGGCCTTGATAATAATCAAAGAATCAAATTTTAACACCTGACTAAACACCCACACCCCAGGGTTGGATACTAAACCAAGGCAACAAATTCAGAACATGCTGTATAAGCATTATGTCACTGAGCTATATCCAAAAATTATTTTTACTTTCTTTTTCTTATTTATTTTTTATTTTTATGTATATGTATGTAAGTGTACCATATACGTGCACTGAGTGTCACTGGAGGCCAAAAGAGGGCATGAGGTCCCTGGGAACTGAAATTACACACAGTTGAGAGCCACCACATGGGTGCTTCCAGGTCCTCCGGAAGAGTGGCCAGTGCTCTTAGCCACTGAGCCATTTCTTTTCCCTTACTTTTATTTTGAGACAAGGTTTTACTAAGCTGTCCAGGGGCTGGTCTTGAACCCAAGATCTTCTTGCCTCCCTCTCCCATGGCTGATTAAGGAGATTAAAGGCCTGTACTCCCAGACTCAGCTTGCTGCCCAGGCAGATCTTTTTTTTTAAAAAAAGGTTTTATTTATGTATGTGTTTATTTATTATGTATACAGTCTTCTGCCTGCATGTATTACTTGTCCAGCTAGACCTTTTTAAAAAAGATTTTACTTACTTACTCATTCAATTATTTATTTATTATGTATACATTGTTCTACCTGCATGTATGTATGTATTTATTTATTATGTATAGAACATTCCTTCCATGTATGCTTGCATGTCAGAAGAGGGCACCAGATCCCATTATAGATGGTTGTGAGCCACCATGTGGTTCCTGGGAATTGAACTTAGGAACTCTGGAAGCGCAGCCAGTGCTCTTAACCTCTGGGCCATCTCTCTCTCCAGCCTGCCGAGATTGATTTTAAAGTTGCTTTAAGCCGGGCGGTGGTGGCGCACGCCTTTAATCCCAGCACTTGGGAGGCAGAGGCAGGTGGATCTCTGTGAGTTCGAGACCAGCCTGGTCTAC
>NW_004949101.1:16976005-16992710 GCF_000317375.1 Microtus ochrogaster | reverse complement strand
CTTCCAAAGGTCCTGAGTTCAATTCCCAGCAACCACATGGTGGCTCACAACCATCTGTAATGGGGTCTGGTGCCCTCTTCTGTCCTGCAGGCATACACACAGACAGAATATTGTATACATAATACATAAATAACAAAAAAAAAGGAAAAAAAAAGAAAATCAAACAAAAAATAATAAGGAATAAAATAAATTAAATAATAAGGCACACTCTCTCTCTCTTTCAATATAGGGTTTCTCTGTGTAGTCCTGGCTATCCTGGAACTCCCTCAGTAGACCAGGATGGCTTCAAACTCAAGAGATCCACCAGCTTCTGCCTCCCGGAGATTAAAGGTATGTGCTGCCACCACCTGGCTAAGGATTCATTTCATTTTTAAAAAAAGATTTATTTTTAATTATGTGTGTTTATCTCTATGTGTCAGTATGTGCCCTTGAGCATAGGAGCCCTTGGAGGCCAAAGGTTTTGGATTTTTCTGGAGTTACAAGGGGTTGTGAGTAGTCTGACTGGGAATTGAACCTGGGTCCTCTGTAAGAGCAGCAAAGCAGTCTCAACTACTAGGCCATCTTTCCAGCCCCTGGAGAGAATCATGATGATGGGATTTGGAATATCTGAGCCCATGATATTTGAGATTTTAACAGCTGCCATAAAGGGATGCCATGCTTGCAAGGGTGTGACCATATCATGTATGAGGAAATGGTGTGCGTCACAGATGCCAGGGGCAGACTGATGTGAGAGCCGACACAGAGGTGATGGCCTCACTTGTTGCTGGGGCTAAGGGAGGTCTGAGACCGGTTTCTATCTAGCAGGAGGCATAAAATGGGCTTCAGTCCTGTAAACAAAGGGAAGTGGTGGACCAACAACGTAGACTCTCCTCTACAGTGAAGAGTCAGGTTTGGCTGACCTTTGATTGCGGCCTCATTAGACCTTTATCTACACGTGCCTGCCTGTTCTGGTCAAGACTATCTGACTAACAGACCTGTATGGCATCAAACTCCTTGTGTTGTACAGGCCGCCTTTAGAACACACGCAGAACTTCTGCCTCTGCCCCCACCCCCAATACTGGGGTTACTCATGTGCCACCAGGCCCTGTTCACCTAGGGATTTGACTTGCAAAACTTGGAGTTAATAATGAGGTATTTTGTTTTTTTGAGACAGGGTTTCCCTGTGTACCCTTGGCTGTCCTGGAACTCACTCTGTAGAACAGGCTGGCCTCAATCTCACAAGAGAGTTGCCTGCCTTAGCTTCCCGAGTGCTGGGATTAAAGGCATTAAAGGCATGCTCCACCACTGCCCATCAAGGTGTTGTTTTAAAACATGAAACCGGTAAGTTTGTTACACAGGAGAAAACTGTGTAGATCTATGGCTTCCTGCTGGAAGTGCTGCCACTTTGGCCCATCCTGAGGACAAAGCAATGGAAGAAGAAGGGAAGACCACATGCAGTTCTGGGACAGACCCATGCTCTCGAAGCCAGCACCAGTTTCCTCAAGTAGCTGAGCCAAAGGAAAACAGCTCAGGAGAACCCTTCTCTGCCAGCATGCCTTTTCAGAGAGCAGGTGTATTATTAGCTACAACACTGTGCTAACACTTGCAAACAAGGGACCCAGATACAGCCAAGAACACAATCACAGCTGCTTACCTTCCTCAGGCCCGGACTGCGGACTGCTGGAATAAAGATATGCTCCTTTTCCTCCTGTTAGCAATGTGCCCAAGAAACACTCGTCCCCCTTTAAAAACAACAGCAACAAAAAGCTGGTGATTTACAGCATAAAAACTTACAGAATCAAAAACTTACTCATTTTGTCAGTATAAAAAGGTGAGCCCGATTTGACTGTAACAAAGAGATACCATGTGCTTTGACATAATCTGGTTCGTTTGGTGAATTACCAACAGTGTGAGCTTTGGTTTTTGTGAAAAAGTCTCACTGTAACCAGAACGGCTTGGAACTTGCAGTGATCCTCCTGCCTGAGCTTACTGACTGAGGGGACTATAGGTGTGGACGGCCTATCATATCTGGCTTTGTACTCTCCTTGGGGTGGTCTTTTTCCAGGGGACCGATGTCTGTGAAAAAAAGAAGTCACCTCTTTTGCCATCTCAGCTTCTGGGTAGGTCAATTTGGAACCTCCTTTTTTTTTTTTTGAGGGAGGGGTTTTGTTGTGTTACATAATTAGCTGTCCTAGAACTAGCTCTTGTAGACCAGGTTGACCTCGAACTAAGAGACCCACCTGCCTCTGCCTCCCAAGTCCTGGGATTAAAGGCATGTGCCACCACCACCCAGCTCATGGAAACTGCTTTTAATAGTGCTTAAGACAGGATGGGGAGATAGACAGTTCCATGGTAGAGAGTTCTTGTCTAGAATGCTCAAGGCTTTGGATTTGGTCCCTAGTGGTGACTTAAAAATTGTATAGGGAGGGCTGGAGAGATGGCTCAGAGGTTAAGAGCATTGCCTGCTCTTCCAAAGGTCCTGAGTTCAATTCCCAGCAACCACATGGTGGCTCACAACCATCTGTAATGGGGTCTGGTGCCCTCTTCTGGCCTGCAGGCACACACAGACAGAATATTGTATACATAATAAATAAATATTAAAAAAATTGTACAGGGAGATTTTTTAAAACATTAAAAATTCTAGGTGGAATCTCTTTCACTTTGTTCCCCGTCAGCATTTTCTTCCATCAGAGGCCTAACAGGAAGCGGGAAATGCTAACAGGTATCGAAGACAAACTTTTTTTTCTAAGAGTTAAGGTATTTTTTTAAAAAATTATTTATGTATTTTATGGGCATGGGTGTTTTGTCTACCATGTACATTTATGTACTATAAGTGTGCTTGGTGTCCTTGGAGGCCATAGGATCCCCTGTGAGTAGAGATACAAATGTTTGTGAGCCACCATGTTGGTGTGAGGAATAGACCTCGTGTCTTCTGAAGAGCTGCCAGTGCCCTTAACTGCTGAGCCATCACTCCAGCCCCAAGGTTAAATGTTTTATCATTACAACCTGCTTATATTTTGACCATAATACAAAAATATTTATTTTATGTGCATGTATGCATGTGCACCACATGTGTATGTGGTACCCAGGGAGGCCAAAAGAGGGCACAGAAGCCCATGCAACTAGAGCAATGAACAGTTATGAGCCACCATGTGGGTGCTGGGAACCTAACCCAGGTTTCCTACAGGAGCAGCAAGAGATCTTAACTGCTGAGTTGTCTCTCCAGCCCCCATCTCATGTTAATGATGATGTTATCACTGGGAACAAAAATGCTGCTTACCCGTGTTGCTTGCAGGGTTTTCTCACACAATTTTATTTCATTATCTTCTACCTGTATCCAATGGAAATGAAGAATTTTCAATTTAGTGCTTCAAGGATAGAATCCTGCTGTTTTTCTCTAGGTAGTTCCTCTGTGACATCGAATCCTCTCAGGCCCTGACATACTGGCAAAGACACTGCTGGCCATCAGAACTCAAGTGCTAGGCTGAGATGGGTTTTCCAGCTAGGATCTTAGGCACAGCTAATGAGCTCAGACACACAGAGAATACATACTCTACTTATATTTCACAGTAGGGGGAAACCCACTTTGCAATGAATGGGAACACACTGAAGTATTTCCAGAGTATACTAAAAAACAGGATCTCTTTAAGTAGCCCCGGCTGGCCTGCAACTGCTATGTAGATCAGGTTAGCCTCAAATTTACAGAGATCCGCCTGTCTCTTCTTACTAAGTGCTAGGATTTCGTATGTTGAACCATCCCTGCATCTGTGGGATGAAGCCGACTTGATCATGGTGGATGATAGTTCTGAATGCATTCTTGGATTCGATTTGCCAGTATTTTATTTAGTATTTTTGCATCAAAGTTCATGAGTGAGATTGGTCTGTAATTTTCTTTCTTAGTAATGTCCTTCTGTGGTTCGGGTATCAGGATAATTGTAGCCTCATAAAAAGTTTGGCAATGTTCCTTCTGTTTCTATTGTATGGAATAATTTGAGGAGTATTGGTATTAGTTCTTCTTTGAAAGTCTTGTAGAATTCTGAGCTGAAACCATCTGGTTCTGGGCTTTTTTTGGTTGGGCGACTTTTGATGACTGTTTCTACTTCAGCAGTTATAGGTCTGTTTAATTTGCTTATCTGGTCTTGATTCAATTTTGGTAAGTGATATTTTCCAGAAAGTTGTCCATTTCCTTTAAGTTTTCCAATTTTGTGGAGTACAGGTTTTCAAAATGGTCTGATGTTTCTCTGTATTTCCTCCATGTCTGTTGTTATGTCCCCCCTTTCCATTTTTGATTTTGTTAATTTGGATATTCTCTATCTTTTGGTTAGTTTGGATAAAGGTTTGTCTATTTTGTTGATTTTCTCAAAGAACCAGCTCTTTGTCTCATTGATTCTTTGTATTGTTTTCTTTGTTTCTATTTTGTTGATTTCAGTTCTCAATTTGATTGTCTCCTGCCGTCTAGTTCTCTTAGGTGAGTTTGCTTCTTTTTATTCTAAAGTTTTCAAATGTTCTGTTAATTCACTAGTGTGAGATTTTTCCAGCTTCTTTAGGTAGGCGTTTAGTGCTTTGAACTTTCTCTTAACACTGTTTTCATTGTGTCCCATAAATTTGGGTATGTTGTGTGGTCATTTTCATTGAATTTAGGAAGTCTTTAATTTCCCCCTTTATTTCTTCCTTGACCCATTGATGATTCAGGTGAGCACTGTTTAATTTCCATGTGTTTGTGGGTTTTCTGGAATTAGTACTGCTGTTGACTTCAAGTTTTAAACCATGGTAATCTGATAAGGTACATTAGATTATTGCATTTTTTTTAATTTGTTGAGGTTTGTTTTGTTACCAAGTATGTAGTCAATTTTTTAAAAGATTTATTTATTATGTATACAGTGTTCTGCCTGTGTGCATACCTGCACCCCAGAAGAGGGCACCAGATCTCATTACAGATGGTTGTGAGCCACCATGTGGTTGCTGGGAATTGAACTCAGGACCTCTGGAAGAACAGTCAATGTTCTTAACCGCTGAGCCATCTCTCCAGCCCTGTAGTCAATTTTTGAGAATGTTCTACGAGGTGCTGAGAAGGTAGTATATTCTGTTTGGATGGAATATTCTATAGATGTCTGTTAAGTCCATTTGAGACATAACATTACTATTTCTCTTATTTCTCTGTTTGATTGACCTGTCCAGTGGTGAGAGGAGAGTGTTGATGTCTCCCACTATTAGTGTGTGGAGTTTAATGTATGATTTAAGCTTTAGAAGTGTTTCTTTGACATATGAAGGTGCCCTTGTATTTGGGGCATAGATGTTCAGTACTGAAATTTCCTCTTGATGGATTTTTCCTGTGACTAATATGAAATGACCTTCTTTGTCTCTTTTGACTGATTTTAGCTTGAAGTCTACTTTGTTAGGTATCAGGATAGCTACACCCGCTTGTTTCTTAGGTCCATTTGATTGGTATATTTTTTCCCAACCCTTTACTCTGAGATGATGTCTGTCTTTGAGGTTGAGATGTGATTTTTGTATGCAGAAGGATGGATTCTGTTTTTGTATCCAATCTGTTAGCCTGTGCCTTTTTATAGGTGAGTTGAGTCCATTTACATGAAAGGATATTAATAACAACCAGTGATTGCTATCTCCTGTTAACTTAGTTTTCATTGTTGGTGATGTTAATGTGTGCATTTTTTTCTTCTTTGGGATTTGCTGTTATGAGATCATCAATTGTCTATGTTTTAATTGGTATAGCCATCTTCCTTGGGTTGAAGTTTTCCTTCTAATATTTTGTGTAGGGCTGGGTTTGTGGCTAGGTATTGATGAAATCTAGATTTGGCATGGAATATCCTGTTTTGTGCTTCTATGGTGATCGATAGTTTTGCTGGGTATAGTAGTCTGGGCTGGCATCTGTGGTCTCTTAATGTCTGCATAATGCTTGACCATGACCTTCTGGCTTTTATTGTCTCCAATGAGAAGTCAGGTGTAATTCTGATAGGTCTACCTTTATATGTTACTTGGCCTTTTTCCTTTGCACCTCTTAATATTTTTTCTTTCTTTCTTTTTAAGATTCATTTATTTATTATGTATGCAGTAATCTCAGTGCTCTCCCTGCAGGCCAGAAGAGGGCACCAGATCTCAATACAGATGGTTGTTGAGCCACCATGTGGTTGCTGGGAATTGAACTTGGGACCTTTAGAAGAGGAGGTGGTGCTTTTAACCACTTAGCCATTTCTCCAGCCTCTTAATATTCTTTCTTTACTCTGTATGTTTAGTGTTTTAATTATTATGTGGCAAGAGGATTTTTCTTTTTGGATCCAGTCTATTTGGTGTTCTGCAAGCTTCTTGTATCTTCATATGCATATCTTTCTTTAGGTAGGTAAAGTTTTCTTCTATGATTTTGTTAAATAAATTCTCTGTGCCTTTGAGTTGAACTTTTTCTCCTTCTTTTATACCAATTATTCTAAAATTTAGCCTTTTTATGGTGTCTTATATTTTCTGGATATTTTGGGTTAAGCTTTTGTTAGATTTAATGTTTTCTTTAGCTGATGAATCAATTTCCTCTATTGTATCTTCAGCACTTGAGGTTCTCTCTTTCATCTCTTGTATTTTGCTGCTCGTTCTTGCATTTGTGTTTCTATAATTCCTTCGACTTGTGTTTTATTGTTCCTATTTCAGTTTTCAAGTCCTGAATAGTTTCTTTCATATGTTTGATTTCTTTTTCTTGGTTTTCTTTAAGTTATTTGCTTATATATTCCAATTTTTTGTTTGTCTTTTCCTCAATTTCTTTAAGGGAATTTCTCATTTTATCTTTAAGAATTTCAAACATTCTCTCGAAGTTATTTTTTAGGTCATTTTCTTCTGGTTCATCCATATTTGGTTGCTCAGGTCTTGCGGTTGTAGGATCTTTAGGTTTTACTGGTCTTGTGTCGTTCTTTGTGGTGTAATGTGTAATCTTACCTTTTCTACTCATCTTTTCCTCTAATAGGTGTGGTTGGGGCTGGCTAAGATTCTGTTGAATAATCTTCTAGGTGCCAGCAAATTCAAATTTCAGATGGTTGTTCCTCGTGGTACAGTCAGTGTCACAGTTCTAGTTACCCCATTGGTTATTCGGTGTTCCTAGAGATAGCTCAGCGCTCCTGTGCTTTGCTCTGCTCCCTTGGAGTTTGCTGTCTCAGGCCTACTTTGGCCTAGGTTGCCAGCTTTGCCCTGTTTCTGTAAATCCTGGTCTGGATCTCCTCCTGCAAAAGTCCCTGGCTTGGAGTTTGAGCTGTTCTGGTGGAGATTGCTGACTCTGTATCTGGTCGCTCTCTCAATCCTGATCTGCCAGTGTCCTGGGACTGGGTTGGCTCCTGGCTTCTGCTCCTGGTGGAGCTTGTTCGCTCTCTGTCCTAGATAGCTGGTTCTGGTGGAAATCACTGACTCTGAGTCAGATCACTGGCTCAATCTGGAACTGGATTTGCTCCTGGCTTCGACTGTAGGTTCTTGTGTTGAAGTCACCTAACCTACCACTCACTCTAGGCCAATATTCAAAGCACTGCTTTACCAGCTAGCCTATGGTTATCACCCTTCTTTTCGTGGTCTGAGATGCTATCATCAAGAAATTCATGTATCCCTGCAGTACTTAAACTGTTAAATACCAGATTCCTTGCTAACATATTCTCTATGTCTCAAAAAACTAATGTGGGAATGGTAGTGATTGTAGCCCTCACAACTGCCTAGCATTTGAAAGCTGGAGGCTGGAGGAGTAAGACATCCCTGGCCAGAGTGAGAGATGAATAAAGTATTAGAACTAGTCCCTGGCTATCACCTAAACTCTAGTTATGTAGTTATGCTTGTATTCTCTCTCTCTTCCTCCTTCCCTCTCTCCCTCCCTCCATCTCTCCCTCCCTCTCTCCCTCCCTTCCTCTTTTCTTTTTGAGATAGAGTTTCTCTGTATAGCTTGGAACCTGTCCTGGAACTTGCTCTGTAGACCAGACTGGCCTCAAACTCACAAAGATCCACGTGTCTCTGCCTCCCAAGTGCTGGGATTAAAGGCGTGTGCCACCACCACCAGACACTCTAGTGTACTTATCTACAACCTGAGGGTGTTAATGTCTTCCTTCAGTGACTGCACAAATCACTTTGTTCCCTTTTTGAAGGTTTCTACAACTATGAGTGGGTTCTATTCCTAAATAAAAGCTAGATCTCAATCTGACAGCCCTCCAGGGACTCCTTAAAGAGGTTCCTCCTTAAGTCTCTGCCCCAGGGTTTTCTGGGTTTAGGTTCCCTGTGACCAGGGCCTGATACTAACCATCCAGGAAGAAAATCTGGGGATGGCAGCTGTCAGGATGATGTAACTGGTTTCTGGTGTAATAGTGCCACCTGTAGGAAGACCAAAGACATGCCAGTTATGCCTAGACATCTTAGCACATCTTGCAGGCCTACTCTGATAGAAAGTTCTCCTTCACTTCTCCGAAGCAAGGGCTTCTTTTAGCAGTCTGGTGCCCCCACCAACACAAAGGGAGCATCTTCACCTAGCTACAGGGAGACTGATAAGCTGATGGTGAAAGGTGGCTTAGTAGTCTTCAGAATGTAATGGGTGTAAATGAGTAACCATGGATGAGTCCATTTACTTTTCATTTTTTATCAACATGTACAAGTATTATGTATGCCCATTAAAGCTACATCTACCACTATCCGGTGTTAACAAAGCTGGAAGGCAAGAGTCCTTTGATATGATATGGAGCTATGGGATTTGGGGTTTGTCCTGCTGATTTTCATCTTGCTCTGGTCCAGTACTTACTCACTATGCCCTGATTTTTCCTTTTTGTAATTTTTCCTTTTTAATGTATAGTCTGTGCTACTGTATGTTAGAAGCATGTAATTTGTCTTTTGATTTTACAGAAGCTTATAATTAAAGAGAGTGCCTTGAGTCTCAGAAGAGACTTTTGAAATTGGACTTTTTTTTTTCAAGACAGGGTTTCTTTGTAGCTTTGGAGCCTGTCCTGGAACTAGCTCTTGTAGACCAGGCTGGCCTTGAACGCACAGAGATTCACCTGCCTCTGCCTCCCAAGTGCTGGGATTAAAGGCGTGCACCACCACCGCCTGGCTTGAAATTGGACTTTTAAGCAGTGTTGAAACTGAAAGACTATGGGGACTTTTGGAGTTAAAGTGAATGCAGTTTGATATGGCTAAAAGTCTATGAAGGCCCGGGAGAGTGGCCCCGTAGGCTCATATTTGAATACTTGGTCCCTCGTTGTTGGAACTGTTTGGGAAGGTTTAGAAGGTGTGACCTTGTTGGAAGGGATGTGTCACAAGGGAGGGATTTGAGGCTTCAAAACTCTCCCACCATTCCTAGAATCCTCTCTGTCTTCTGCTTTCGGCTCTCAGATGTTCCTGCTGCCATGCCTTTGCTTTGGACTCTAACCCTCTGAAACCAGAAGCCCAATTAAACCTTCTTTTCTAAGCTGCCTTGATCATGGTGTTTTTTCAAAGCAACAGAACAGTAACTAAGACAGCAGGATAATTTTACTGAGAAGCATGAAGAGGACTGTCCTCTCATTGGATGATTGGCCAGGGGTTAAACTCTAAAAAACTCTACTCAACTCCTGTTTCATGGTAATGACATGTGTATGTGTGTGTGTGTGTGTGTGTGTGTGTGTGTGTGTGTGTGTATGTGTGTGTTTTGTTATTGTTGTTTTTTAGCTTTTCAGAGAGGTTTCCCTGTAGCTATAGAGAGCCCATCCTGGAACTTGCTATGTAGACCAAGCTGGCTTTGAGCTTGTGGTAGTGATCCTCCAGCCTTTGCCCCCAACTCCTGGGATTACAGACATGCCCTGTATTCACCATCACAAATAAGTTAAGTTCCTACTGCAAGCATTTCTTATGTGCTATGGGAAAATGCTTTTGTACACTGTAAAGATTTGTCACTCATATTGGTTTAATAAAATGCTGATTGGCCAGTAACAGGCAGAAAGTATTGGTAGGGTAACCAGATGAGGTGAATTCTGGAAACCTAGCTTGAAAAACAAACAAACAAATACAAAACAAGCAAGCAAAGAGTGACAGTGACAGCAGAGGTAGCAAAGGAGCAGCTATACAGAACAGTTCACAGACCAAGCCACAGCAGCAATGCAGCTACTGCTTTACAATGACAAGAGGCAGAGGGACAGTCTGACAGTAACTGAGGTGAGAACAAGAGGGATGGCAGAATTAGGGAGAGGCTGGATAGCTGGTGCTAAAGGATAAAAAAACATAAAAATTAGTTAAGAGAAACTGCAGGTCCTGATATTTGGAAAAGTTTCAGAGTGCTAGTAAGCTTTTAAGGATAAAAGTCTCAGACACTCCAGGCCTGGGAGCTATGACAATGGCAAATGTCAACAGCAGAGAAATTCTGACACCTTGGTCCATCAGGTGCTATATCAGCTGCTGCTAAGGACTAAGAAATCCCAAGTTTCTAAGTCTACAAAGGAGTTGACACTTGTACAGTTCAGGGTCCTAGCTTCCTAGGCTTATAAGAGAGCTGCTCACACTTGGAAAACTGGGAGTTCTGCTACCCTAGGCCTGTAATGGCGGTTCTAACACTAGAGAGGCCCTTGCAGCAGCAGCAGCAGCAGCTGCTGCTGCCAAACACTGAGATTTACAAAAGGTGCCAAAGCACTTGATGGACTTCTTATGCTGATTTCTGTCAAGGCAGAAATAGCTGGTTAACTGGTAACAGTACCAGTACCACACATTATCATCCTTTGCAGATTTTGCTTTTGGCCAATATAAGGAATAATAAGTTGTATCTAACTTATATTTTATAAGTTATAACAGTTTATAACTATTTCCTCTTGACCATTATAAAGGCTACATACCTTCATAAACATAAATCCATCAGCCTTATTTTTTGTTTTCTACCGTTGTGAACAGCCTGCTTGTATTTTTTGCTCATGTAACTATTGAATAGTATATTTTTTCTTATTAATTTATAAGTACTATTCACTAGTTAGAATATATACCATTTGCTTATTGTAAGTAGTTTAGCATATTAATCAGTTTATGTCATCTTTGGCTTATTTTATGATTTTATAAATTTTTCAACGCTTGCCCTCTAGACATCACACACACTTACCCTTTTCTTTAACTAGGATCCGAGAAGTCAAAAATGACTCTGAGAAGACCACAGATCCTAAGCATCCTCCTCCTCCTCCCAGCAAGTCAGGAATGTCATAGACGGTCATACAAGCCTGTGTGAGTGAGAAGCAGGTACAGAACCATTATCAGCCTAGCACTTCAGGAGGAGATCCAGAGGAAACAGGCAAGATGATTGCTATAAAGCACATGGCAAAAGAATACTGACAAATCTCTAAGGATCTATGCTGAAATCTATGCTTAGATCTCTAAGGATCCATACACTTTGACCGGAGAAATGCCTTCAGGCTTTCCAGCAGGTGACCCTCGACTTGAGACATGCATAGGCTGGAATGACTGTATGTTTATGTTCTTACAAATTCCCTCAGATTGTCACAATAGGAAGAGATAACACAATCTTTCTTCTTTCCTTTTTCTTTCTTAAACTTAAAACTTTTTTTTTATGTGTATATTGTGTGTGTGCAGGTACTTATAGAAGCCAGAAGAGGGTGCTGGATCCCCTGGAGCAGGAGTTACAGGTAGCTGTGAGCCTCCCCACATGAGGGTCGTGAACTGAGTCTGGGTTCTCTGGAAGAACAGTTCGTACTCTTAACTGCTAAGCCCCTCTCTAGGTCCACAGTCTGCATTCTTTTTTTTTTTTTAATTTATCTTTTTAAAAATTTGTTTATGAGTGCTCTATTTGCAAGAATGCCTGCATGACAAGAGGGCATTGTATCCATTTTAGATGGTGTGAGCTACCATGTGGTGGCTGGGAATTTAATTCAGGTCCTCTGGAAGAGCAGACAGTACTCTAGACCACTGAGTTAACTCTTCATTCTTATTCATGATTGGCTACAGCCTACAGAGTCAGAGGTGTTTCTTCCAGGCTTTTGAATGCCCATCCACTTCATACTCTTACAGTACTACATGTTCAACAATCCTTTGGTTTAGGCTGCAGTTCTCTCTTGGTGAACCAGGAAAGGTATTCATTAAGTTGGTATACACATCTGTCTCCATGGATATTTATGAGTGCACAGCAGCACACAGCTGCAAATGATCATTCCAGCACAGTAGAGCCTTCTTCCCTCTTAGCCATGACTATGCTCACTGAGATTTCAGTTACTCAGGGCCAGTGGTAGCACAAAAGTATTAAACGGTCAACTCCAGAAATAAGAAATGCATGGATTTTAAACAGTATTCCATTCAAGAAAGAATGACTACATTTTATGCTGTCTCATTCCATCTTGCTTAGGATATGAATCATCCCTTTGTCCACAGCACTCTAGTTCATTTACTTTTTATCTATTGCTTATAGTTGTCTGAGTTATCAGACTGACTTGTCATAGTATTATAATGCTCATAGTCAAGTAGGGATTTTTTTGTTTTGTTTTGGCAGAGCTAAGATATATCTTAACACAGATTCATGCATTTAAGAGAAAGAGAGGCACTCAGAAAGTCTGATACATAGACAGATCTGGATGTTCAAGGCCAGCCTGGTCTACTTAGTACGTATTCTAGGCCAGCCAGTAGTAGATATGAATGTAGTAATGAGTGGTGGGCTGCGTTCCGCCACCTGGCTAGCTTTACACCCAAAATAATTACACGGAAACTGTATTCTTTTTTTTTTTTTTAATTTTCGAGATAGGGTTTCTCTGTAGCTTTGGAGCCTGTCCTGGAACTAGCTCTGTAGACCAGGCTGGCCTCGAACTCACAGAGATCCGCCTGCCTCTGCCTCCCGAGTGCTGGGATTAAAGGCGTGCGCCACCATCGCCCGGCCAAAACTGTATTCTTTTAAACACTTCCTGGCCCATTAGTTTTAGCCTCTTACTGGCTAACTCTCACATCTTGCTTTAACCCATTTCTAATAATGTGTGTAGCACCACGAGGTAGCTTACCAGGGAAGATATTTTTTTTTATTTTTTAAATTTATTTATTTATTAAAGATTTCTGCCTCCTTCCTGCCACCGCCTCCCATTTCCCTCCTCCTCCCCCGATCAAGTCTCCCTCCCTCATCAGCTCGAAGAGCAATTAGGGTTCCCTGACCTGTGGGAAGTCCAAGGACCACCCACCTCCATCCAGGTCTAATAAGGTGAGCATCCAAACTGCCTAGGCTCACCAGGGAAGATCTTAACCTGCGTCTGTGTCGGGTGGGAGAATCATGGCGACCGCCTGACTCCGCTTCTTTCTCCCAGCATTCTGTCTGTCTACTCGGCCTACCTAATTTTCTGTCCTATTAAAGGGCCAAGGCAGTTTCTTTATTAACCAATGAAATCACAAAACAGAAGACTCTCCCACATCATATGGACTTCTCTAGAGTTGCCAATTCTAATTTACTTAAAAACTGACCCTGAGCTAGTTGTGATGGTACATGACTTTAATCCCAGCACAGGGGAGTCAAAGACATGAGGATCTTCAAGGCCAGCCTGGTCTATAAAGTTAGTTCCTCATAAGTCCTGACTCCTCCCTTTGAGTAATAATTAATAATTATATTCAGAGTCATTGTAAGTTAGAAGTATGTGTGGTAGTTTGAAAGAAAATGGCCCCCAAAGGGAGTGGCACTATTGGGAGGTGTGGCTTTGTTGGAGGAAGTGTGTCACTGTGCAGGTGGGCTTTGAGGTCTCATATATGCTCAAGATACAGCCCGGTGTCTCAGACCAGTTCCTATTGCCTGCAAACCAAGATGTAAGACACTGCACTACTTTTCTAACACCGTGTCTGCCTGCTCACTGCCATGCCCCACCATGATAGTGGACTAAACCTTCTCTGAAAAGTAAGCCACCCCAATTAAATGTTTTTCCTTTATAAGAGCTTCCATGGCCATGGTGTCTCTTCACAGCAATATAAACCCTACCCAGACAGCATTTAATGTTTTATTTTACAGGAGGTTCAATTAAGAGACTGCCTTGAGTCTCAGAAGAGATTTTAGACTTCTAAATAGTCTTGAGACTAAAAGGTTATGGGGACATGCCATGTCTTCCTCCGGCCTCTCCACAAACCCTCTTAAACGGAACTGCTCAATTCTTAATCTTCTTTCTCATTCCATCTGATAAATGCTGGATTACAGGCTTGAGCCTGTGTGCCCAGTTCAGGTGGTGCTAGGTCTCAAACTCAGGCCTGGGTACAGCAAGGAAATAAAGTGTTATCACCTAAATATCTGGGGCTGGACAGATGGTTCAACAGTTAAGAGCACTGTGGCTCCTTCAGAGGATGAAGAAAAGCTAGGTTTGATTCCGGCTTCCACATGGCAGCTCACACACTCTGTAACTCCAACCCCAGGGGATTAACACCCTCTTCTGGCATCAAAGGGTACTGCAAGTATGTGTCACACAGATCAAGCAAAACACTCATGCATAAAAAATTAAAACAAATCTAGAATAGGATAAAAAAATAAAAAGTAAAGCACTTCCAGTATCACTTGATTTTTTTTTGAGACAGGGTTTCTTTGTGTAACAGCCCTAGCAGTCCTGGAACTCGCTCTGTAGACAAGGCTGGCCTTGAACTCACAGGGACCAGCCTGGTCTCTCAGCCTTTGGAGTTCTGGAATTAAAGGTGTGCACTATCATGCCTGGCTCAGTTTATTTTTAAATCATTCCATTGCCCTAGCAGAGAATATGTAAAACCCTGCTCTGACTACCTGACTTCACAAGACATACAGGTACCGGAGGACTGTTATCTATGATATATTTAACTTTAACTATTTTATGTGCAATGGTGTGAAGGTGTCAGAATGCCTCAGAACTGGATTTACAATCAATTATGAACTGCCATGTGGGTGCTGGGGATTGAACCCGGATCCTCTGGGAGAGCAGTCAGTGCTCCTAACACTGAGCCATCTCTCCAGCATGGACTGTGTCTAATCTCCTGGTTCCTGTGAAGGCAGCCAGGCAGATCTTATAGTGAAAAGAAGACCTTAGAAGGTTGGAGAGATGGCTCAGCACTTAGGACATGTGCTGCTCTTCCAGAAAGCCCAGTTCGGTTCCCAGCAAAATACTGGACAGCTCACCACTGCCTGTAACTCCAGCTCCAGAGAATCTGACATCCTCTTCTGGTCTCCACTGGGTACTAGCACACATGTAGCATACACACAAATAAAGATAAAATCTTTTTAAAAAAGGAAAAAAGGAACCATTGAAAACTTGTCTGCTGTGCTCAGTTCACGTTTTCATACAGTGGCCCACAATCTCAGCTGCCTGCAGAACTTCTCAGTCATCTACTTGCAACAAGTCCTTTGTGGATGACCCTCTGCAGCCATTCCCAGTCAGCTGACTCTGAAGAGCTCTGTTAAGTGCTCACCGTTTTCACAAGGGATAAGCTATCTTCATTATCCAGAGGCACAATTCTAGAAGAAAGAGACAGGAGAGAAAAACATTAAACGATTATGGTTTCTGTTTGTTTTAAAACAGGGCTTCAAGCTGGGCGGTGGTGGCACAAGCCTTTAATCCCAGCACTCGGGAGGCAGGGGCAGGTGGATCTCTGGGAGTTCGAGGCCAGCCTGGTCTACAAGAGCTAGTTCCAGGGCAGGCACCAAAGCTACAGAAAAACCCTGTCTCGAAAAAAAACAATAAATAAATAAATAAAATAAAATAAAACAGAATAGGGCTTTATGTAACCAGGCTGGCTTCACACTCACTATGCAGCTGAGTAGAGGCAGGAACACAAGTTTAAGGCTAACCCGGGCTATATGAGACCCGTCTCAACAAAGAACAAAATAACAAACATTGGGTTACATGTATCCAGAATTGGCAGTAGAAAAATAATGCTAGTACCTGACTCCAGCCTCATAATTTCATGAGACAAAAATTGGTTATAGGGACCCAGACAAGCACAGCAAACATAGGTCCCATCTGGAATGGCACCTCTCCCATAGTGGAAATGTGCTGAGGCCAACAATGGTAGCAGCTATAAGGTCTCTCTCAAATACAGCCTTATGTATCCCAGGCTGGCCTTATATTTTCTACGTATTACAAGATGACCATGAACTTATGATCTTCTTGCTCTTTCTGAGCCATCTCACTGGCCTTCAGGTGTCAAACTCTTTCTTTTTTTAATTTTATTTAACTTTATTTCATGGGCGTTGGTGTGAAGGTGTCAGATTCCCTGGGACTGGAATTACAGACAGTTGTGAGCTGCCATGTGGGTGCTGGGAATTGAACCCGGATCCTCTGAAAGAGGAACCAGTTCTCTTAACCTCTGAGCCATCTCTCCAGCCCCCAGGTGTCAAACTCTTGATCCTCCTGCCTCTGCTTCCTGAGTGTTGAGATTCTAGGCATGTACCACAACTGGACAGTCTCTTCTCTTTGTGATGTAGGATGTCCTTCTGCATATGTGTTGCTTTTATTGGTTGATGAATAAAGCTTTGTGGGTCAATGGCTTAGCAGAATAAAGTCAGGTGGGAAATCAGAACAGAGATAGATTAGATAGATAGATAGATAGATAGATAGATAGATAGATAGATAGATAGATAGATAGATAGATAGTCAAAGAGATGCCATGTAGCTGCCGAAAGAAAATGATGCTGAAACCTTACCAGTAGGCCACAGCCTTGTAGTGATACACAGAATAAAGTCAGGTGGGAAATCAGAACAGAGATAGATTAGATAGATAGATAGATAGATAGATAGATAGATAGATAGATAGATAGATAGATAGT
>NW_004949101.1:16948805-16975905 GCF_000317375.1 Microtus ochrogaster | reverse complement strand
CTCGAAAAATCAAAAAAAAAAAAAAAAAAACAAGATGCAAGAGCTACCTAGAATTACACCTGAATTATTAGCCAAACAGTGTTGTAATTAATAGAGTTTCTGTGTGGTTATTTGGGTCTGAGCAGTAGGGAAATGAACGAGCCACAATCTTTGTCCTTATACTTTCCCATGAAAGGAAGCACAGTAATTGCACCTACCTTCCCTGGTTATTCACAGCATGTATATGAAAGGTCATCTTGGAGCTGCAGACCAGAAAAGAAACACAACAGAAGTCAAGACTCTTGTTCAGTACTGGATCAGAATTCTCTGAAATACTTGCTTCTTCAATGTATCTTCCCTAGACCATCATGGCCACTCAATCAAGTGATGTCATATTTTTTTGTTGTTGTTGCTGTTTTTGTTTTTTTAGACAGGGTCTTACTATGTAGCTCTCTGGCTGTCCTGGAACTCACAATGTAGACCATACTAGCTTTGAAGTCATAGAGATCCTCCTGTCTCTGCCTCCAAATGCTGGGATTAAAGGCATGTGCCACTAAAACTTGAGTGTCATCCTTGCTTAGTTATTTTAGATGCCTTTCTTAAGGTCCCATGACATCACCAAGTATACAGCCAGAATCTTAATAGCCCTGCATCTGTGCTGGTTCTCAAGGCTGCCTCAATTCTTGGCTGTGAGCAGGTGTAATACCCATGCAGACTGACTGGGAAGGGCCCTCTCCTGGCCAGGGCTTCTGCTGCTCAGTGTCTACAAGATGACTAGGATCCTCCTGCTTTTCAGTACTCTTGGGTCAACTTGCCAGCCCTGCTCTGTACCCAAGCAGAAGGTGCTTTTGCTATTCAAAGTCCACTGCTATGAAGCCACAGCAGGGTCAAACCTTCAGAACTTTTCTATTTTCTCTCTGGGAGACAAGGGTCTTTCTGAGATAGTCTGTGTATTCTTGACTGACTAGAAACTGCTCTGTAGATCCGTCTGGCCTCAAACTTGCAGTGATGCTCCTGCCTCTTCCTCTTGAGTGCTTGAGGTTACAGACATGTGCCACCATGCTCAGCTTTCTCTAAGTTTTTTTAAACATTTATTTCATGTGTGTATATGTGTGTTACGTGTGCATACCACCTTGCACATGTGGAAGTCAGATGACAACTTGCAGGAGTTAGTTCTCTCCACTCACTATGTGGGCTCTGGGCATCAGGCTTGGCAGTGAGTGACCTTACCCAGTAAGCAATCTTGCCAGCCTAAGAAACTTTTTAAATTGCATTTGTCTATAATTTCATGTCTTAGCAGGAACTAGCTGATGAAATAACACATGAGTTTCCTGTGTCTATTAATTGCTCCCCCTTCCTTCCCCTTCTAGGGGAAGCTATGCTAATGAATGAACTTAGGGACCTCGGTAAAGTGATCCTGGTGGAGGGAAGCCTGAGAGACTTTCTTTTTGCTCAGTGATTTCTCCTTCTGCCTTTCTCCAGCTAGGATGGTGGCAGGGGCAAGAGCTGGAGGGGAAACAGAATGACTGTGTCAGCCTTGTGGCGACAGAGAAGGCCTCACCACCACAGCAACTATGATCTACATGTCCAGTGCTCCACAAACAGATGTGAAAGCTCCCCATCTTACTTAAATCAGCACAGCTGGGAAGGAAAAGGGGCTTCCCAGCAAAGGCCTTAAGGAACAGACAGCACAGGGCAGCACCGTAGGAGAAGGGGCTTCCTCTAGTTCTCCTTTTTCCTAGCCAGGACCTCTGGGAAAGGAGAGGTGAAACAAGATGAAGGCCTTGCACCAGAGTTCCGGCTCTTCCTTCCACTCATGGAGCTGCAGCCATATAGCAGAGTTCTTCTTCCTATTATGTCAGCCAACTAACCTATCCAACCAAATGCTCCCTTCTCACTACTCAGGACCACAGATGTGGAAAAAAATGGGGGGCATGTGGTAGCAGGTAGTAGGGCAAAGCACACCTGCAAGTATCTTTTGTGTTTTTTTTTTTTTTTTTTTTTAAAGATAGGGTGTCTTCCTAATATGTAGGTCTGACTGTCCTGGAACTTGCCATGTGAATCAGCCTGGCTCTAACTCATAGAGATCCACCTGCCTCTGTCTCTGATTAAAGGCATGTACCACCATGCCTGGCTAGAAGTATTCTTAAATAAACTTTCCAGTATTGGTCTTTCATATCCTTTGTATAAAACTGCACGTGCGCGTGTGTGCACACACACACAATAGTCCTCCTGTGGGATGGAGGGGGGAGTGGACTGAGTGCAACAGAGCTCAGCCATGGACCAAGGCAGTGCAGAGCTGTAACGGGGCATGCTGGGAGGTGCGACAGGAGGACAAGGAGCCAGGCTCCCACCACCTGAAAGGCAGGGAGCTCCAGAGCAGGCGCTTTTAATCGGTGACCGTCTTCATGTGCCCAAGTCTCCTGACCCTCACAACCTCCTTATCTCTGGGACCAGGCCCATCAGGACTTCCCCAGTTCTAATGCAAATCTGCCTCACATTCTACTTTCAAAACCTGGATAGTTTCTCCATCCTCATCATGACTGATTCTCCTTCTGCCTATTATTTTACCGGAACATTTCTCAAAAGGAGAAAAGGGTGGAATATAAACTATAAGGGATAAGAAGTCTTTAATTTTTTTCTTAATTATCATAAAAATATCACCTGTAGCTTACCGTAGATCAGCTTTGAATGGAACCAGCTCAGAGAACACTAGCCCATTCTCCAGAGTATGCTCTGCTACCTCCTTGGCCTGTAAAAGCAGCAATAGAACAATTAGCTTTCAAGTAGCAAAAGTATATATATCACTGATAGGAAAGGCCCTTCTAAAAGGCGGCCAGAGCCCTTCCCTTCTATGTAACTACTTTGTATACCTCAAAAGATTAAAGTGAAAGCATCAGGTTATGGGGACAGGTGCCTGCTGGACTCACAGGAAACTGTACTTAGGCAGGGGCGCACTGGCATCTGATCTGCTGGAGAGATGGAAGCAGCCAGTTAGGCAGCTGGATTGCTATGTGAGCACTAGAAACGTGCCGTTTCGTCCCTTCTCCCCTGGCTCTGGGGAGGGACCAAATGCCTTCAGTTTCTGCCAGACATTAAGACTATTCAAATAACTCAATCTATGGATGTCAGTTAGGGGGAAAAAGTGTAAGGATGTATACTGAAGGATAGTTCATGGCTTTGCAGAGGCTTTCTACTACGAAGCAGCTAAAAGGGCTGAGAACACCCACATCATTACCAGGATTCAAGTTCCGTAGGAAGGGGGCTGCCAAGGAGCTGGTGACTACAGCTACAGTCCCTCTGACATCTACATTATACACAACCTTTCCACTGTCAACTGGCTTCCTTCAGGAAAAGTCCTACTGGCTTTGGAAGGCATCAAGCCGTCTCTTCTCATCTTACTGGGTCAGATTTAGGAATCCAACACAGCAGGGCAGGTTAACCGCAAAACAGCAAGGAAGAAAATGGTCAGAGAGCGAGTATAAGCAGGCTTGCCTAGAAAAGGTAAGTCAGATTTTCTAGCCTGTATTGAGTTTTAAAAACTCAATTACAGGAAACAACTACATAGCTCAAAGTAAGCTTTACTAATTTCATTAAAATTCAACAGAATAAACTATTTTTGACTTTTAAAAGTGTCCTGTCTAAACTATTAATGAAACAAAGACTTTTCTTTAACACAAACAGGTGTTTAAAAAGGCTCATAAAATAGCAGCATGGCCACAGGCAGCAGCCGCTCAAGTGTTGCAGGCTTGGCTACCAAGACCCCAACTCATACAAAAGTGAGTATTGCAAGGCTTTCAAAGAACAAAACGGTTAGGATGATTTACATTAAAATAATGACTACCAAAACAGAAATATGGTACTTAAATTACCTTTGCCAGACTGCAAGTTTTAGCATAACATGCAATGCCAGCCAAAACAGCCTCAATAACAGCAGCATATATCTGGGATAAGAGCCTACTTTAAAAACAAAAAATAATGGTTAATATAGTATCACACAGTCTCATAAAAAACTGCATGCCTGGGGCAGAAGAGATGGCTCAGTGGTTAAAAGCACCGGCTGCTCTTCCAAGAGGACTAGGGTTCAATTCCCAGCACCCTCACGGCAGCTCACAACTGTCTGTAACTCTAGTTCCAGGGGATCTGATGTCATTTTCTGGCCTCCAAAGGTACTGCACACACATGGTATACAACATACAAGCAGACAAAACATTTATTCACATAAAATAAATTTAAAAAATATAAGTTCTATGCCCATAAATGGTCCATAAGAATCTTTTAAAAAGATGGGGTCTTGTATGTAAGGCATGCTAGCCTCAAACAATCTTCTCGCTTTCCAAAGTGCTTGTATCACAGGCATAAAGCACCATGCCTGACTCCCAAGAAATCTACTTTTAATAATGGTTTTAAATAAACCAAGAAAAGTACCAAAATGGAACTAACTGAAAAATGGAACTCTAAACTTATGTCAAAAGAAACTCAACTTTAATTCATAGCTCCTTAAACTGTGGACTGCTGAGATTTGAACCTGCATCCTTTGGAAGCTCAGCCAGTGCTCTCAACCGCTAAACCATCTCTCCAGACTCTCTTCTGGTTGTCATTTTGTCAGGGTCTTACTATATATCAATACAGAAACCAACACCTGACTATCAAGCCCCTTAATAGCCTGTGTATTGTTAGTGTCACCTTTACCAGGATTCCACAAGGTCCAGGTCCCCACTAGCACCGTGATCTGGAATATCTGACATGGGCCTAATTACACCTTAATATTAACCCTGGGTGCAAGGCTCCAATGGATTTGGTTTAGGCAAATATCAAATGGTCCAGAATGAGGTCCTAGACAGTGGCTAAGCACAGAGGGAAGGGAAATGGAAAAAAGGGTCAACTTGCTATTAAAGTGAAAGAAATATATATAAAAAAGAAAACCCTGATATATGCATTATGGTTAAAGTAATATATAATCTAAAAACACAATCTTTTGCTTCTAAAAATTTAATTATGTGTGTAGGTGCCCCAGAGGCCAGAAGAAGGCACCAGATCTCCTATACATGGAGCTACGCGTGGTTGTGAACAAATGGCAATGGCATCTTGTCCTGACTCTATCTTGTGTCAACTCTTTTGGGACTGACCATGGCCCTGACCACGGTCCAGAAGTATTAAGCAGAATAACTGATGTTTGTACGAGCTAAAACATAAACTAAAACAATTAATAGGAAGTGTAAATCAGAAATCACTGTCATGCGTGTCTGGAAAATACTGCCAAGCTTGCAGAAAGAAGTTGCTTCGATCCCCCTCAAACGCTAATGTAATTTGGGTTTGTTTTTAAAAATGCTTACCCTGGGCTAGAGAGAAGGCTCTGTGGTTAAGAGCATTGGCTGCTCTTCCAGAGGTTCTAAGTTCAATTCCCAGCAACCACATTGTAGCTCTCAATCATCTATAATGGGATCTGATGCCCTTTTCTGGCACGCAGGCATACATGCAGGCAGAGCACTAGTACCAAAAACAAAATTAAACACCAAAAAGCCCAACCAAACCAAACCAAACCAAACCAAACCAAAATGCTGTACTCCTAAGCTTCGACCCCCCATAGACTCTGAGGCATGAGCCTGTCCTCGAATGCTAGCTTATACAAGAACTTATATACTTTTATTTGGCTAAATTAGCATATTGTCAATAACTATCGTGGATAATTTAAATGAGCAGCTTGACATGGGTGCTGGGAAGTTAACTCTGGTCCTCCATGAGAGCAGTACACTTTCTTAAGCACTGAGCTAATCTGTCTCTCCAGTCCCCCAAAATACAACCTGCTTTAGCTACACAGGAAGATATACTGCATATAAGATATGAAAGGCAATGCCAGAAAGAATTATGGATGGTCTATTTTCCTTTCTCTATTTTCATATTTTCTGTATTGATTACATAATTTGCATTATATTTTCCTAGACAGGGACTCACTCTGTACTTGTGGCAATTCACCTCCTTCATCCTTCTCAGTGCCGAGACTGCAGGTGTGAGCTGCCACACTTGGCTCTCCCCCACCACAATAAAAGGCAGCAGACTAATCTAGGCTCACACTTGTAATTCGGAGACACAGGCGGGAGAGATCTAAGCAAATCCAGACCAGCCTGGGCTACACAACAAGACCCTTACAGGAACTTGACTTGACAGAACTAGACTTGACAGAAACAAGACTCACCTAGGGGGAAGATTTGGTCATGTCTGTAATAGATTATCTAGATTAGGTCATTTCTGATGACTTACCTAAATGTGGGCTTCACCACCTACAAATACAAGGTAGTCATCTTTCTTGACTTCCTGAGTGGGTACAATAAGATCAGCCACTTTATGTTCTTCCTGCCACAAAGTCTTTGCTATGACAGACTGCACTCTCTGTGAGCAGGAACGAACCCTTCTTCATGTTAGCTTCATTGCGTTATCATCATTTATTACTGTATGTGTATATATGATATATGTATTACGGGGTGAGGCATGTGCACTGCCACAGCACATGCACAGAGGACAACTTGTCATAGTCAGTTATTTCCTTTCACTTCCCTGAGGCAGGGTCTTTCTGGTTGTCCTGCTGCTCTATGTACTCTATGATAGCTGGCCCAAGAGATTCCAGGTAATTCCTCTGTCTCTGCCTCCTCTCTTGACACAGGAATATTGGAATTACAGATGTAAGCCATGAGATCCAGATTTTTCTGGGTTCTGGTAATAGAATTCAGGTCATCTAGCTTGCTCAGAAAGTGCTTTTACCTGTTAAGCCATTGTTGGCTCTTTATTTTTCATTTAAAAATATTTATTTATTGGCTTGTATCTAGGAGGGTATGCAGCCTGCACCCATGTTGTATAGCAATTCCCTCCTATATGAAATAGTCCATCCTAAAGGGAATGCTCATTAAAACTCAGGAAATTCCATTTTTTAATTTTATTTTCTTTATTGATTTTTTTAGTTTTTTTGTGACAGAGTTTCTCTGCGTAGCACTGGCTGTCCTGGAATTCAGTCTGTACACCAGACTGGCCTTGAACCCAGAGATTAACCTGCCTCTGCCTCCTGACCATGCCTGGCAAGACTCAGGAAATTCTAAAGAAAAGTTGATGAAGACTCAGAAAGTAAACAACTTGTTAAGTCTCAGAAGTCCCAGAAACTGACCAACTGCACAAGGCCCCTGTGTCTCCAGGGTTAAGTGAGCAGAAAAGGCTGCGGAGAAGACTCCATTCAGAGCCTCATCACCCAGGCTGGAGTGGGCAGGGACACAACTGTAGCTGCTGCTGAGTCATCCACCTTCTATAAGTAACCCCAATAAACTCACTAGTTTACCAAGCTGAGCCTTTTTTTAAAGATTTATTTATTTATTATGTATATAATATTCTGTCTGCATGTTTGCCTGCATGCCAGAAGAGGGCAACAGAGATCATTACAGATGGCTGTGAGCCACCATGTGGTTGCTAGGAACTGAACTCAGGACCTCTGGAAGAACAGTCAATGCTCTTAACCTCTGAGCCATTTCTCTAGGCCCTCAAGTTGAACTTTTGTGGTAAAGCAAGTGGATGTTTGTGTCTCCAGGAACAGTGTCACACAACGGTGTATGGCAGGCATGTGGAGGTCACAGAACAACTCAGGAGAGTTGGTTCTCTTCTCCCTGGGTTCCAGAGAATGTAGGCCTGGCAGTGAGCACTCTTACCTGCTGAGCCATTTTGCTCCCCCTCCCTTTTTAATTTTCATGTTTTGGCCAAGTATTTTAAAATTCTTTTTGTTGTTTTTTTGTTTTCTTAGTTTATTTTTCAAGACAAGGATTCTCTGTGTAACAGTCCTAGCTATCCTGGAACTAGCCCTTATAGACCAGGCTGGCCTCGAACTCACAGAGATCCGCCTGTCTTTGCCTCCCAAGTGTGGAGGCAAATGACCCTGCCTCAAGTAAAAAAGATGTGGTGAGCAGAATGTCACGTGCAGTAAGCAGTGTCACGTGCTACGGAAGCGTCACTATGATCAGCGCACGGTGGTGAGAGCTTGTCTGGAGACTCTCACAGGAGAGTGCAATACCTGTGCTCCCTGGACTGACTATCACTCCCCTCCAACTGGAGAAGGAATTCATCGCTTTGCAGAGTACACAGACTGTGCGCGAAGGGGATGGCACTAACAAGGCACATTAGCCAAGCAACCTTGATATTCAACAGGAATGCTGCAGCCAGATTACTCGCATACACAGAAACCCACTCATTCTGGGAATTGAACTCAGGACCTTTGGAAGAGTAGGCAATGCTCTTAACCACTGAACCATCTCTCCAGCCCCCAAACCCACTCATTCTGAAGTCATGCACAGACAACTATTTGTGACCAACCCTGCTGGCCTTTGAAGGAAGCAGTTTAGAACTCATAGTTACACTGGGCACTTGGGTGAAGAGGATACCCTTTGGAACTTCAGTGCATTTATTTCCTGTCTGTGGGTTCCTCCTTTATGTAAAGGGAGGGAAGTCAGTACTAAGTAGGGCCTCCCTAAAGTTACACAGCTCTGTTCCACAAGCCTGAATGTCAAGTCCAGAGAAAACATTCTTTAGACCACCTTAGATAGCAGATTTTTCCCAAGTAATTGCAGAATGTTTTGGGTTTGGAAAAAAACCTCAATTAAATATGTTTCACCATGTATGAAATGTATGCAAGTAAGTTATGTCATACAAGTATATGAGCATACAAACAGGAAGTCTGGGAGGGGTTCCAGAGAAAGGAGCAGATGGCAAAGCTGGCAAAGCTCTGGCCTGGGTTCCAAGCTGAGAGGTTCTGGGGACTGACTGGGAAAATGCACAGCAATGTCTCCTCATAACCAGACATCCTAGTCACTGCTGACCTCAAGGGGAAGCAGGAGAGAAACTCAGTTTTGAGAAGAAGAAATAAAACTAACACAGAACTTACATTTGTTCAGTTGTACTGGGAAGCTTGTCATCATCGCCTGTAAAGGGAAATATTTCCTTTTAAGTTAAATACAGATGTGCACACACAACAGTGGTACATGGTACATGGCTTTCCCCAGTATTTTCTTAGACTTTTACCTCCTGACCCTTTTCAACTCATTCCACAGAATCTTAGGATCTGGGATGTTTTATGTTTTATTTGAGGTTCTGCTTCCCCCATCCTTCCATATTTCCTTAATTATCTGACCTAAGTAGTCTTTCTTTCTAGAGTTTCCTGGTTTCTGTAGTAATGACCACTGATGTACTGACCTCTGGGAAGCAATAATGGGAGCTCAATTCAAAACTTTTCCCCATGTTTCTCTGGATACCTGAAGCTTCAGAGTACTCCAGTAGGGTCCTCAGCGATGGGGCATCCTATCACAGCCAATTCTCCCTCTTCTCACAAAAGCAATTAGACAGGACTTCAGCCATGTTATCCAAACTCACACTGCCACCCACACCCCTGCTATCTCCAACTAAGCCTCAGTGATCTCGGCCTTTCTTCTGACCCTGAACGCAGGGCAGACACAAGGCTACATCTCATCTTCCAACCCTGAGCACAGGGCAGACAAAAGATTAGACTTCATCTTCTGACCCTGAGCGCAGGGTACATACAAGGCTAGACCTCATCTTCCGACTCTGGGTGCAGGGTTCATACAAGGCTAGACCTCATCTTCTGACCCTGAGCACAGGGTACACACAAGGCTAGACCTCATCTTCTGACCCTGAGCACGGGGCAAACACATAGCTAAACCTCAAACTACAGGATGAACCAATGGATTTTCTCCTGGAATATCTTCTGTGAGGAATGAGTCAGACACATCAACTCTCAAGTTGCAATCAGGGAGGGAGTCAAGGCCCACAAGATGGTATTTTGCATAAAATAGTAAATTGCATGCTAACTTCTCCTTCATGGAAAATACCATTAGGTATTTAAGGGGACTTACCCAAGTAAGGAACATGAGTAGCGCCAAAAAAGTATGTCCTTGAACATGCCAGCGGTCCCTTTGGTGAGACACACTGAGCGACCTGAATATGGGGGAGAAAGAAAGATGAGTGAGCTGGGAGCTGGGGAGCTGGCTCAGTGCTAACTGTGCTCACCTCCAAGCCTGGCCATCTGATGTCATTCCCCAGAACCCAGGCAAAGATGGAGACAGAGAACAGACCTCACAAAACTGTCCTCTGCCTCTACTCATGTGCTGTGGCCCTGCATCATGAACATACACACAATAATCCACTTTGTAAAAAAGAGCAACTTAGACACGTGATGTTGAAGGAATAACTTAGACAATTTCCACTTGAGGGGACTGAATGCGGCTCTTTGGTTTTACCTGACCTCCAGAGCTCAGAGTGGCAGTTTGAACTGGTCCAAGAATAGCTTTTTTAACACTTCAGATTCATAACTAGTTTTGTTTATTTTTTATGTGTATGAGTATTTTGTATGATGTATGTCTTACACCACTTGCATGCCTTGTGCCTAAAGAGTCAGACTCACATTCACTGGAACTAGAGTTACAGATGGTTGTAAGCCACCAGGTGGGTGCTGGGAATCAAACCTGGGTTCTCATTTTTTTGTTTTGTTTTGTTTCTGTTTTTCAAGACAGGGTTTCTCTGTATAGCTTTGGAGTCTGTCCTGAAACCTGTACTGTAGACCAGGCTGGCCTCGAACTCACAGAGATCTTCTGCCTCTGCCTCCCGAGTGCTGGGATTAAAGACATACACCACCACTGCCCAGTCAAAATACTGATCCCAGCCAGTGTTAACCACTGAGCAATCTTGCCTAGTCCAGAAAGTCATGATTCTTGATTGGCCTTCAGGGATCCTGCCCAAAAGAGAGGCTTCTTGTTATTGTTGGCTGGGCGGTGTCAAAGGCTGGTAGTGACACCTGGCCTTCTCTGAGATGACACCGAGAAGAGTCAAGGTGGAATAGCATCTCGTTCTCATTCCAGTGCATAGGGAGTATGTCTAGGAAGAGGTAGGGGATGATGCTTTTCTGTGGTATTGCACAGAAGTTTTTATCCACAAGTTTCGGTCTTATGAGGCTGTCTTTTGGTTCTCTGGATAGTTGTGGGCATTTCTGAGTACTGTGTGTGTGTGTGTGTGTGTGTGTATTATACAGAAAACTTAACCACCACTTGTATGTGTGTGTGTGTCTATGATATACAGAAAACTTCACCTCATGGTTTGGGTGCTGAACTTATTAGCCTGTCTGCCTCTTTCTCTTCACCTTTTAGAGTCAAATGTCCAAGGAATTTAAATGAACCTAGCAGGTAAAGGAAAAAGTATACCCATACCATTTTTTTAAAAAAATTTTTAAAAGAATTTTTAAAAAATGGGATATACAAGTCATCCTATCTTCTTTATTTGGATTTAACACATAAGGTCAACAGAAACATTATACAGAGCTGCCTTTCCTCTGGCATTTTCCATATTTCCAACAATTCTGGAGATTAAAATGGAGTGTTCTAATTTCATCTCCACTGCTATAACTAAAAGCCACTTCGGGGAGGAAAAGCTTTATGTGGCTTATATTCCCAGGTCACAGTCCACCACTGAGGGAAATCAAGGCAGGAACCTGAATCAGAAACTATGGAGGACACAGCTTGTGGCTCATTCTCTGGCTTGGTCACAGGCTCGTGCTTACTTAACTTTCTTATGCAGCTCAAGATCACTCCTTACTCCAGGAAGGGGTAATGTCACAGTGGGCTGGGTCCTCCTACATCAATTAATAAGAAAATCCCTTACATGTCCACATGTCTGATAAAAAGAGCTAGTTACTCAATGGAGATTCCATTTCTGATGTCAATGTAGATTGTGTCAAGTTGACAGTTACTGCTTACCTGGGACAACAGGACAGCAAGATTCTACAGCACATGCATTCTGGTAGTTCTCTGACCTAAGCTGGCTTAGAGGTGGCCCAAGGCTTTTAGAATGCTACCATATCCACTTGGGTCTTGTGTTCTCAAAATCCTAAATAAAAACCAACTAGACCTACCATTCCAGCTTTCCTAATTTCTTACAATATTAAAAAATACTTTCTTAGAAATATTTGAAAATACTTAACATTCTCCTAAGACAGCACTGACTTTGACAATCATTAGAGTCCCACATTCAAGTATAATGATCCTGTTACTTTATTTGCATGTGTGTATGAGAGGGAGAGGTTGCACATGTTTATGTGGGTGCAGGCATAAACATGCCATGGTATGTGTTTAAATACCCTTCAGGTGTTGGTCTCTGCTTGTCCATCTTGTTTGAAACAGGCTGCTGCAGACACTAAGCTAGCAAACTTAACCAGCAAGCTTCTGGAGTCTCCCGTTCCTGCCTCCCAACTTCCAACAGGGGTATGCTGGGATCACTCATACTTGACTGCCCTGTCAGGCTTTTATGTGGGTTTTGGGTATCTAAACACTACGCCTTGACCCCTAATGCTTCCTTTTTTTCTTTTCCAGACAGGGTTTCTCAGCCAAGGCTGTCCTAGATGTCCTGGATTTTGCTTTATAGATAGGGCTGGCTTGCACTCACAGAGATCTGCTGGCCTCCAACTCTGAGTACTGCGATTACCAGCCAGTAGTTTCTTTTTAAATAATACAGCAAACAATATACCATCATGTAATAAAGAATAATCAGAGAGTAGGTGAGATAGCTCAGTGGATAAAGTCTAATGACTTGAGTTCAATCCCTGGAACCCATGTGAAGATAGAAGGAAAGAACTGGCTCCATCAAGTTTGTCCTCTGACATCCACACGTACTGTGATACATGGGTGACCCCCTCCTCTCTGCACATCACACACTTACAAATAAAATAAACATAAGTGTTTTCAAATACATACCCAATACTTATTTTTTTTTAGCCAATTTTTACCAGATACTTTTATTTCTTTTTTATAGTTACAATATTTATATCTATATAACAAGAAGTAAGAAACTTACAAAACTCTAGAAATCACAGAGACATCTTGCTGCCTGGACAGTCACCCAAAGTTCTTCTGTACCATTGGGGCATCCATCTTCTGTCTACAGGCCCATAGTTTCCAGCAGACATTTCCATGAAGCAGGAAATTTCAAAGGCAGTTTAGTCACTATCTGCTGTGTCCTGCAGAATGTCTCGCAGACTCTTTCATGAATCAGGAACCCCGAAAGATCATCTCACCTTTAGGCAAGTTCAGTAGTCCTCTCTCTGTGGGTTCTCTGTGTCCAGTTTATGCAATAGTCCAGGCAAGAGCAGTTTCTTGCCCAAATGGCTATCAGACTCCATAAGGTGCCTCTTCGATGCCCATCTTCTTCTTTTTATTATTTATTTATTTATTTATTTATTGAGAAAAAAAATTCCGCCTCCTCCCAGCCTCCCACTCCTCCTACCCTCCCCCCACTCCTCTCCCCCTCCCTCTCGAGTCTGAAGAGCAGTCAGGGTTCCCTGCCCTGTGGAAAGTCCTAAGTCCTCCCCCCTCCATCCTGGTCTAGGAAGGTGAACATCCAAACTGGCTAGGCCCCCACAAAGCCAGAACAAGAAGTAGGATCAAAACCCAGTGCCACTGTCCTTGGCTTCTCAGCAACCCTCATTGTCCGACATATTCAGAGAGTCCGGGTTTATCCCCTGCTTTTTCAGTCACAATCCAGCTGGCCTTGGTGAGCTCCCAATAGATCAGCCCCACTGTCTCCGTGGGTGGTGCACCCCTCTTGGTCCTGACTTCCTTGCTCATCTTCTCCCTCCTTCTGTTCCTCATTGGGACTTTGGGAGCTCAGTCCAGTGTTCCAGTGTGGGTCTCTGTCTCTATCTCCATCCATCGCCAGATGAAGGTTCCGTCCAGATGGGATTCCTCAGCAACTAAGCCCAATACTTATTAAAATATATAAATAATGAGTTATGAGTCACTTCTTTTCACTGTAAAAAACTTCAAATTCAGGACCAAGCCAACATAATAACTAAAAAGATTCCTTTGGGCCAGCAGCCCTTCCCTGTTACTAGACAGTAAAGTTCATCAAGTACCAGACAGTCTGGCCACTCACCATGTGTTTGGCAAAGCTCCCCACAGGACCAGTGTTGCGCACCAGGTGCCCCTCAGAAGGGAAGTTAAAGCTGCCTGCACTCAGGTTGTCTCGTGTAGAGTGGTTACCAAAGAAAACAAACGGCTGCCGATGGGGGCTAGAGCAGTAAGCAAAATGTAATTAGACAAGGTTCCAGACCGGACCTCAGGCTTTTCTGAGTGCTGTGACTACAGGATGGGCACTCTACCTAATGTCCCTGGTGGGCATGGAAGGGATGCCAGATGTCGCTGACTCTTCTAGAGAGCCCTAGGGATCAGACACTCAGGATGTAACTATACCCTTGCAAAGTTTATGCCTTCCCACTTGACCTCCTTTTTGTGGAATCAGTTCCTGGAGTCTGCTATCAAAAATATAATGATGACAATCCCCAATTCTTTATATGATAAAATTTTAACAGAAATACAGCTTTAAAGTCATAGTGGTTGGTCTACCCAGGTTCGGTAGACAAGAGAGCAGCTGCCAACTTCTCAGAACCTGTCAGGAGGGCAGGAGGAAAAGGATGTGATGGTGGTCCTCGACTGCGCCACCTCCACACACCCACTGCCAGTCCTGCCATCTTCCCTCGCCTCTCACTAGACTTCGCCTTCCTGCTCATTCCGCATGTGTTCTAACCAATCCATCCGGACAGTTTAGTCAGGGAGCTTTCCTAAGAGCCACCAAGGAAACTTCACATGTAGCATTTAGAAAATCAAATAAACATGACTCATTTTCCTCTGAAACTTTCTTCAAGCTAAGTTACACTTTAAACAGAAATGATTTTGTTTGAAACCCAGGAAGGTGATTTGTCTATTAGACTGAACTGGACTTGGGGAAAAGCAGAATCTGTCTCCGCTACCCACCAAAAAAAACTCCTGCTGATCATGACAAAGATGCTGAAGGAAATGCTCAGAAACTCTGACCACCTCATCTTTTGCAAGGTGCTGGCTTCTTAGCTTAATCCATCTTAACCCCACCCCCAAATACTGCTGTTCCTTGTCTGTAATGGGATACTGCTTCATTTTGCTTTCCTGAGCTAGAGGTAGAATAAAAATTCCTTTCTTTTAGATTGAAGCAGATTATCTATAATATTTTTAAAGCCATTTTACTAAAAGATTACAGAAAAACAAAGCAAATCAAAAGTTCAAAGCACCAAGACAAATTCATCACAACTTTTTTTTTTCTGTAACTAAACTCAACTCACACTCTAAACTTACTCCCTCATTCAACACCCCTGTTTTCAACTCCATTTTCTCTATCACCGTTTGCAGTTCCTTCCTAGGGAACATACCTGTTTTCAGTAATATGACTGGAGAGCATTCCATGACTGAAGTAGCTTCTGAAAGGCTAAAAAAGAGCCAATATCTGATGTAAGACAACAGCTTTGAAAGTAAGACTTTTTACATGTGTATATGTACATATACACGTCAGGAGAATAAGTAGTATGTAACAGAAAGACAGATATGTGTAGCGAGTATAAGAACACAGAAAGATAATGTGGTAGATAAAATCATGAATTTGGGGTATAGCAATGAAACAAAACATACTGAAGAAAACAGAAACAGGCTGCAAAGAAAAACAAAGCAAAACCATTCAAATGCATAGTGTTTAGTTATAGAAAAGAACCCTGACCAATCAGCATCTATAGTTAAACCACTAATCTTACCTGGCCTCTTCTCTTCTATTAAAGTCCCTACATTCCAATAGCTTTAAACACAAGTATAACTGCTAATTTCAATCAATAATCAGGGATTAAAGAACAAAGGAGTATAATAATAAACTTTTCCTAGGAAATAAAGAACTAATTCTTGACTTTGGATGAAGTATTAGGCTAAACTTATCGATCAAAAGTTTACCATACAGGGTCTCATGTCCAAATGGTTAAAAATTTCAAAAAAATTTCAGTGCCTTCCACTAAACATCTCTTGTATTTTTTTCAACCAGTCAATATTTCTTTCTTGCAGAATATAATAAATCACATACAATCTTTAGTAACTGTTAACATTTTGGCAAATTTTCTATTACATCCATAGACTGTTACTGATTATACTGAAGTTATTATTTATTCTAAAAATACTATTACTGAATCTTCTATATCAAGATGATTACTGTAGGTGCTAGAGAGATGGTTCAAGAGTTAAGAGCATTTGTTACTCTTGCAGAGGACCCCAATTCAATTCCCAGCACCAACACAGTGGCTCACAACCATCTATAACTACAGTTCCAGATGGTCTAACACTCTCTTCTGGCCTCTGCAGACACCACATACACATGTGGTACACAGATACACATGTAGGCAAACACTCACACATATAAACTAACAATAAATAAATCCTTAAAAATAAGATGGAACACAATCAAGGAAATTACCTGACATTGATTTCTGGCCTCTATATGTAGGTGGGCACCATGTGTGCAGAATACACATGAATACAAATATACAGGTATATCATGTATATACACAAATGTATAGTGATAAATTTATATAAGTTTTCATGGCAAAAAGGAAAAACATAAATAATTCAACTACAATAAACATGGAAGAAATACTCAAAATGTATAGTAAGATTTTTTTTTCTTTTTAATTTTTGAGACAGGGTTTCTCTGTGTAACAGTCCTGGCTGTCCTGGAACTCACTTTGTAGACCAGGCTGGCCTCTAAATCACAGAGATCCACCTGCCTCTGCCGCCCTCGTGCTGGGATTAAAGGTATGTGCCACCACATCCAGCTAAGAATTTTCTAAATTTTATGGGGCTAGAGAGATGGTTCAGTGGTTAAGAGCACTGACTGCTCTTCCAGAGGACCTGGGTTCAATTCCCAGCACCCACATGGCAGCTTACACCTGTCTGAAGATCCAGTTCCAGGGGATCTGACACTTCACACCAATGCACATAAAATAAAAGTTAAATAAACCATAAAAATATTTTAAAAAAAGAATTTTTAAACTTTACAAACTTCTGATACTTCTAGTTCCACTTTCAAAGATGCCAGGACACGCAGTTTGCTTGTAAGGTTTTGAGACAGGGTTTCTCTGTACCTTCGGAGGCTGTCCTGGAACTAGCTCTTGTAGACCAGGTTGGCCTCAAACTTACAGAGATCCCCCTGCCTCCGACTCTGCCTCCCGAGTGCTGGGATTAAAAGCGTGCACCACCACTGCCTGGCTCCAAAACAACTTTTTTTTTTTTTTCCGAGACAGGGTTTCTCTGTGGCTTTGGAGCCTGTCCTGGAACTAGCTCTGTAGACCAGGCTGGTCTCGAACTCACAGAGATCCGCCTGCCTCTGCCTCCCGAGTGCTGGGATTAAAGGCGTGCGCCACCATCGCCCGGCTCAAAACAACTTTTTTACATAAGTAAGGGAGAGGATTTTTGTGACATATCATTTATAGAAATAATAACCAAAACAAATCTAGACAGTGGTGTATGCTGAAAAAAATTTTAATAAGCCAGGCATTTTACCTTAGCATTTGGGAAGGCAGAGGTGGGAGGGTATCTGTAAATTCCAGCCAGGGCCACATAGTGAGGCCCTGTCTCAATAATAAAATAACAACAACAACAACAACAATAAACAATAATAAATTAACCAATTTTACTTTCTCTTTTTGACTTTCACTTACACACCTCACCCGCCTGAGATTCTGAAAGTTCCAGCAGGAAAGGGATTTCTGTGTCAAAGTTAGCAAAGAAGCTCGCCCACTGATGCTCAAATGCCACTAAGTCCTATGTGAAAACAAAAACAGGAATCATGAGATTATCTGAAATGCCAGGCTGTTCTATATGGGGATTATTTCTTATTATTTAAAAGAAAATATCCAGAAAAGGGATATCTATGCAGACAAAGTGGGTCAGCAGAAGTAGAAAAGTTAGCATCTTCAACAAATGGTGCTGGTCAAACTAGAGAGATGCATGTAGGAAAATACAAATAGATTCACATTTATCACCTTGTACAAAACTCAACTCCAAATGGATCAAGGACTTTAATGTAAGGCTAGATACCTTGAGTCCAACAGAAGAGAAAGCAGCCAATAACCTGAATGCACAGGCACAGGAAAGGACTTCCTGAACCGGACCCTGAGAGGCATTCAGACAAACCCTGACAGCATAGGCACTAAGACCAACTATTAACAAATGGGAACTCATAAAGCTAAAAAGCTTCTTCTGTACACAAAGCACATCATTTGAGCAAAGCAGTAGTCTACAGAATGGGAAAAACCTTTACAACCTATGCAGCTGACAGGGTTAGTACCTAGATTATACAAAGAACTCAAAAAAATTGAACATCAAAAAACAATTATAAATGAGGTATAGAACTAAACAGATAGTTCTCAAAATATGAAAAACAATAGGGTGAGAAGCACTTAAAGAAGCTGAAAACTGATCATCCACAAGGTCTAGCTATACATCTCTTGGGTGTATACCCAAAAGACTATATCTTACTACAGAGATACTTGTTCATCCAAGTTCAATGCGGCTTTATTCACGATAGCAAGAATTGAAAACAGCCTAGATATTCATCAACTGGAAAATAAATAATGAAGATGTAATAGAATATTATTCAGCTATTAAACATAATTATGTAATTTGTATGTAAATGATTAGAGCTAGAAACATTCATCCTAAATGAGGTATGAAAGACAAACGTTGCATGCTTTCTCTTATATGTGAATGTTAGCTCTTAAGCTTAGATATTCAGAGGTTAGGTATCTTGTGAGGGATCAAGTGGAAGGAGGGGATCTTCCAAAGAAGAACTAGGATATAATGTTATAAAGGGATTAAGGGGAAACTAGAACAGAGAGTTAAGTGGGCGGGGGATAGGATGGCAGATTAAAGGAAGGGATATGGAGAATAACAAATATTAATGGCCTTTTGAAAAGCCATATGGAAATTTACTGCTATAGAAGTTTTCTAAAATGTATGTATGTATATATATATATATATATATATATATATATGAAAGAAATTTAGTTACTTTATAATGGAGGAGACAAGGTATCATGTTATATGACACCAAGTAAAACCCCTAGAACCAGGAACCAGTGCTACTGGTTACCTTCCACAATCTGGAGGTACACTACTTATTTATGTCACCAAACATGGAGAAGTTGAACAGGTGCTCAACTAGAAGCCTCACCCCTACTGACTACTGTTCATGATAATAGAAAATACTCTATACATATTGCCAGAGGAATCTCACCTAGCTACAAAATCCCACAACCTAAACAATGACCTATCATCAAGATAGACTGGCACAATATATTATGGGAGTAACCAGTCACTTTAGAAAATAAACCAGACTTAAGGCCCACTCTGAGATGGACCCATATCTGACACTGCTGAATAGTCAAGAACTTGAGACTAAATAGGTCATGGGCTACTAATATTATTCTGCTAAGTGAGTATAGCAAAAAAAAAAAAAGATTCCTAATCATGTATTGCTATACCTATAGACCTGTGCATGACTCAACCCTCATCAGGGAAGTTTCTTGTAGTAGATGGTAACTAACATAGATACCCACAACTGGACAATGTGTGGAACACTCAGTCCTAAATGGAATGTCTTTACCAGGCCCCTCCCCCAGAGGTCAAGGATTTATGTGGAAGAGGAGGGAGAAAGATTGTAAGAGCCAAAGGTAGTAGATGACTCCAAGGCAACATCTTTAGACTAACAGAGCTGATATACGTCTGTACTTACAGAAACCATTACAACACACACAAACTTGCACAAGAGCCAGCCAGCCAGAATGCCAGCATGTAGAAGGGTCCCACCCCATCTATCAATCTATTTGCAATTGACACCTGCTGGGAAAGAGAAAACTAGTGTTCTCCAGTGTACCAAGTACACTCAAAGAAGGCCCCATGCTCAGGAGTGGTGGCAAACACAAAGTAGATTCCATGGTTTTTGTGTGCTTTTGCTATTTTTTTTTGTTTTTCTTATCTTTCTGTTTGTCTTAATTTTGGATTTTTTGGGGAGAGAAAGAATATAAAGTTGGGGGATGGGGAGGCATTGGAAGGAGGGAAAGAAGATAATCACAATATATAGTGTGAAAACTTCTAAGGCAATAAATGAAAAATAAGAACAAATAATAATATATCCTATTACTCTTAAGCTAATGATCTATCAACTTTATTGTTCTTGGTTTTAGAGAACAAGTTCTGAATTTATTTATGAATTCCACTTTCTTGTTTCCTAACTCACTAAATTAATTATTTTTTAAAAACTTTTATTTTTATATTTATCTATTTATTTATTTTGGTTTTTCGAGACAGGGTTTCTCTGTAGCTTTGAAGCCTGTCCTGGAACTAGCTTTTGGAACCCCGGGCTGGCCTCGAACTCACAGATATCCGCCTGCCTCTGCCTCCTGAGTGCTGGGATTAAAGCCGTGCACCACCACTGCCCAGAAATACTTTTTTATTATTTTATGTGTATGGGTATTTTGTCTGGGTGTAGGCCTATGTAGTCACTGTGGGAGCTAGAGGAGCATCAGATCCCATGGGACCAGAACTATAGACCATAGTGAATCACCATGTAGGTCCTCTGGAAGAGTATTCAATGCTCTTAACTGCCAAGCCATCTTTACAAGCCATTAATTCCTATTTTCCTTTAAAATTTCGATTTAGTCAGGTGCTGTAGTACATGCCTTTAATCTAAGCACTTGGGAGCAGAGGCAGATGATAGATGGGTTTCTGTTGAATTCAAGGCCAGCCAGAGGTGGTAGATGACCCCATCTCTTTTTTGAGACACATTCTTAAAAATAAATAAAATTTATTTATTTTGGTGAACACATGCCACAATATACATGTGGAAGTCAGAGGACAATATTGTGGAGTCAGTTCTCTCCTTCCACCTTAGTGTGACTCTGGGGATTATTACAGGGCATACGGCTTGCCTGGCCAGTGCTTTACTGGCTGAAGATTCTTGCTAAACCATCTACTTTCCTTTTCACCAGCTCTCTCTTCCCTAGTATTTCCTTTGATACTTATTTTCATCTGAAAATTTCTAAGCAATGTTCTAACTATATTTCAGGTATTAATAAACAGATTTTCATGACTTTGTTTCTTGATACATTGATTTCAGTTTCATCTTTATCAAAAACTGAAAGTTAGTTTAAACTTACCAAGTTGTTTTTAAAAATTATTATTACAGCTGGGCAGTGATGGTGCACGCCTTTAATCCCAGCACTCAGGAGGCAGAGGCAGGCGGATCTCTGTGAGTTCGAGGCCAGCCTGGTCTACAAGAGCTAGTTCCAGGACAGGAACCAAAAAAAGCTACGGAGAAACCCTGTCTCGAAAAATCCAAATAAATAAATAAAAAATAAAATAAAAGTTATTATTACTACTCAGTTCTAGAGTTTACCTGGTAACTATTGTAAAAATCTAATTTTTAAATTCTTTAATATGCCCAACAATGAAATTAGTTACATTACTGTGGAAAATATGCCTGACCTTCTTCCTGGTTCCCAGACATACAGCTTCTAGCACATGAATATCTTTAGTATGCTTACTTTAGTCCTAAGTGCCTTTCTTTCAAGTAACTTGAGTGCTTAAATATATGTTAAATCTCTTAATTTAACTTCAACTCTTCGTCATGAAAGAAAGAAAAGACTGGGGGCTGGAGAGATGGTTCAGTACTCTTTCAGAGGTCCAGAATTCGATTCTCAGAACCCACATAGAGCTAACTGCCTGAGAAACGCTCACCTTAGTAATGCATGTTCAAAGTGTTTATTGCTTCACAATATAAAATTCTAGAGTCATACTTATGGAGGGGGTTTATTGTAAGTACTGTTTTACTGTTTTTTTATTTATTTGTTTGTTTTTGAGACAGGGTTTCTCTGTGTATCCCTGGCTGTCCTGGAACTTATTCTGTAGCACAGGGTCGCTCGGAACTCAGATCTGTCTTGTCTCTGTCTCCCCAGTGCTAGGGTTAAAGGGATGTCCCACCAAGCTGGAAGACAGAGGCAGGCAGATCTACAAGAGATAGCTTTCAGGACAGGCTGCAAAGCTACGGGAAAAACCCTGCCCCAAACAAACAAATAAGAGATGTGCCACCACGTCCAGCATGCTTTACTGTTCCATTCTTTTGGTTTTTGTTTTGGTTTTTGTTGTTGTTTTTAGTTTTTGTAATGAAGAAATCCAAACCAGCCTGAATCTTACTTTTTAAAAAAATCTGTTTATGGCTGCCGAAGCATTTTTTGTTTGTGTTTGACAAGGAGGGGAAGGAGCGATGTATCAGTACTGAACATTCTGGGGGGAAGGGTCTCTGGGTTATGAGATGGCCTGAAATTCACTCTGAGACCAGGCTGGCCTCAAACAAACAGATGTTCACCTGTCTTGCCTCCAAGTGCCAGGATTAGAAGCAAGTGTTGTCATGCCTTGCTATCTTTAATATCTTTTTCAATATACAGGCAAGAAGGAGAGAGACAGATTCTAATTTCTCTGTGTAGTCTCCAAGAAGATCAGTCTTAGATACTTTTTTAAAAATTTACTGCTCATTAAAAATAACAGTAAACACAATCTACTCTACCTATTCTAAATGGTTAGCACGGAGCATGTGACAGATCTCAGAGGATTCTGTAAACTATGACCATTTACTTACCTTATAGATTAAAAGACAATTTTGTGGGACTGGTTCTCTTCTCTGGATTCCTGGGACCAAATACAGGCTAAGGCTTGACAACAAGTGCTCCGGCCGGCTGAGTTATCTCACTGGCCCCCTAACAAGATTTTGTTTGTTTTTGCTTATTTCTTTTAAGACAGGATCTCACTGTGTTGTGTAGACCCGGCTAATCTGAAACTCTATGTAGATGGGGTTAGTCTTGAACTCACAGGGCTCCACCATCCTGTGCTTCCAGACTGCTGGCAGAGCGCCACCACTGCCCGGTCAGAGGAAAACTTAAAGATTGAGAAGTTGGTTGGCATTACAGTCTAGGGTTGGACACATTTTTGTAAACAAGATAGCTGTAGAACACAGACACGCCCAGTTTAAGCACTGTCTAGAATAGCTTTTGTGCTACAACGACTTTGCTGAGCAGCTGCCAGGACCTAGGCAGGATGTTACAACATTACTATCTAGCCACTTCTTTTCCAAATTTAGATCTCTTTAAGCATCTTAACTTTTCATGCTACAAAAGACAACTTCACTGTTTCACTAAAGCCTATTACAACCAGCCCTCTCTCTGAATAACAAACCATAAAATTCTTTAGGTGAAACTAGCTGCCTCACCAGGCAAAAGGCCTAGACTGTCCTCAGAATGGAAGAGGAAGCCTCATTTTCCAGGTTTTCTACCTTGAGGAGTTCGGCACAATCTAGAAAGAAGCACTCTGCTCTTTGATTAAAGCAAACTAAGATATACCTTTGGTATTTAATAATTGACATGGCAAGGATAACTTAATTATGTTAAGTACATTTGGGCTCCTTACTTCTGAAAGCATGTTCTCCAGAGACATAGGATCCGTCCTGCTGTAGACATTCCATAGGCTCACACTCACATCCTGCAACTGCAATGAAGGGCAAAACATTGACATAATTAAGTCAAATCACTAGGGCAGCCAATTCTCATCTTATGATCTTCAAAATTACTACCTTTGTATAAATGGTGTTACTAGACTAATAACTGAATTATTTATATTATTAGTGACATTGTATTATTTATAAATTATTAATTCTTGTTAACTGTATTTACTATTATTAAACCAAGGCTTTATTAACACCAACAGAACAACCCAAAACCTTATTTATTAGATCCTATACAAATTAATAAATGTTTTCTTATTCAAAGAAATTATTTTCAGAATCTTCAGTTTATATCTGATTACATTCAGTGATGGTACATACAAACTTATACATATATATATACACATTGTTTTTTCTTTGTAATTTTAATTAAAGTAATACATGCTTGTGAGTTAAAAAAAATCAAACAGTACAAAAGGCTTATAATAAAACATTTGACTCCTACTTTAACCTCTGGAAAGCCCATTAATCTCAATCAGAAACAAGTACTTAGAGTTTTTGTCTTTGTTGTTATTTATGTTTATACTTTGACATATGTTCTTTTCACTATTTATCAATTTAGAAGTTAAGTATTAACTTATGCAAAGATGCAGGTCTTCTCTATCATCTCACCCCACACTTTCTCTCTATACACACACACTCTAATATCACTTTTTTGGCTACATCACTAGCTGTTTATAGCACCATACGAATATCAACATACATATCATCATACATATTACCATAATATTAGGTAAAGTACACTTCTACCCTCATCGCCTCATCAGGTATACTAACTTCGCCGATTTTTTTTTCACTAGCATAATTTTTGTTTGCTTTTTTGTTGCTGTTGTTGTTGTTGTTTGAAATAGGGTTTCTCTGTGGCTTTGGAGCCTGTCCTGGAACTTACTCTGTAGACCAGGCTGGTCTTAAATGCACAGAGATCCGCCTGCTTCTGCCTCCTGAGTACTGGGATTAAAGGCATGTGTCACCACCGCCTAGTTGTTAGGTGTTTTTTTTTGTTTGTTTTTTGTTTTTGAGACAGAGTCTCACTCCATGAGTTCTGGCTGGCCTAGAGCTTGCATTGTAGCCCGGCTGGTATGACCTCATAGGTATACCCGTCTCTACCATCTGAGTGCTGGGATTAGCAACTCAACCCTAAACTCCTTACTCCAGGATCACCCCCACCTCCACAGTCTACTACTGTCATCTCCTTGCCCAGGCAGATGCTCCTGGGCAGTACAGCATCTCTAGACTCTAGGAAGCCTGTTCCTCTTGCACTTCTCCTCTCAAGGCCAAATGCTTTATACAGGCTAGACAAGCATTCTCCTGACTTAATTATAACTTCAGCCTTAGATTCTTTTTCTTAAGTATTATTCAACTTTCAATTGAAGATCTTACGTTTGTTCGTATATATTTTTATTTAGTATTTGCTGATAATATCCTTTCTTTAGGGAGCTTGTCACCGTAAATTTAACATTGTCAGGTCACAGTTTCAGCATCTTAACAGTAAGAAGGAAGCTAGAGCCAAGGAAGAACTTTTTTCCTGTTGCTTCAAGGAAGGAAAAGTTCTTTACAACCATGATTTAATTCTTGTTAACAATGCAGACAGAAAAGGTTACAGATACATAGTAAAGACAGATCCAGACTGAAAAAGCCTCTAAACATGTCACAGTATACTTGAAAATATATGTGGTTATGTTGGAGAAAGGAGAAAGAATATCCACAGTTTTAGATCTGAAATAGTTTCAAAATAATGTCCTTAAAAGTAGAGTAATAAGAAAATAATAAGCTATGTAAAGATGGAATATACACAGAGTCTGGATACTGTATGTTATTGTGCTGTCTTTGAATTTTTTGGTTGCTAAGAGAGACATTGAATTATAAAATTGATTAATTAAACCAATCTATATATTTTATAAATGTCTTGACTTCAAAATTTAAGTCAAAAGGCAAGTTACTTTGGGGGAGAGGTTGTTTTTATTTCCATAGGAAATGAGAGACTATGGATTCATTTTGGGTTAAAGAAAATCAGGTCTGATGGAGGAAGACCCCCTGAAATCCTAACTATAGACATAAAAAGACAAACCTAAAGGAACTATAAGACATGTGATGTATATTTCACCTGGTCAAACACATAACAAAAAATCATCTTTGGCTGACTTGTGTACAATACACAGTTTATACTTATATTAATAGATAAGTATGTTACCTTCAAAAGTTTATATATTTTCAGAGGAAAGGGACCAGACACCAATAAAAACTGATGGCCCAGTTGGTCCAGCATCCAGAACTGCTTTTTAGGCTGCTCACTGAGATGATCCAGCCTCATAGAAGTCTACAGCCAAGACTTAACAATTATCCCAAATTTTCTCAGAGTCCAAAGATTACCAGCACCCCCAAAGAATAGGAAGTAGTCTAAAGAACTACATTCACATTTTCAAAAAAATGGACTATGAATGTCTGTCTTTGTTTAGAGGGAGGTTGGTTACAAATTATTATTGGTTATGGTAAAAAAAAAAAACCAAAGGAGTTAGATTCAGAGATCTCTTTCTAAAAGAAGAAAGGGGAATATGATATAGAAACGATAAAAGGGTGGATTATCAAATCTACTTTAAAAAAATATTTATTATGTATACAACATTTTGCCTCCATGTATGCTGACACACCCGAAGAGGGAGCTAGATCTCATTACAGATGGTTGTGACCCACCATGTGGTTGCTGGGAATTAAACTCACTACCTGTGGAAGAACAGCCAGTCCTCTTAACCACTGAGCCATCTCTCCAGCCCCTCAAATCTACTTTTACACTAAAAAAAGCAACTCCTAGTCTTAAATATTTTACATTGATAAGGATTTTGGCTTACTGATACAAATTTAAAGTTAATTGTATTATACTGTATGTATATTTATATTCTTGTTTAAGGTATTATTTTTATGCAGCTAATTTAAAAATGCAATGCATAATTAAGAAATACAGATTAATAGTCATCTATAATAGTGAAACTTATAGTCAGGTATGTTTTCAAGGTCATACAAAGACATATTTAGATAGATCAGTCTTCAAACACTTCAAAGTTGTACAGAATATGGCATTTTATATGATTAATAACTTAAGGCTTTTCATGACACTGAGACACATCTGCTCTTGGAAACACCAATCTACTTCAGAGAAGAAGATAGGCATTAAAGAAACTCCATAAGGAGTTTGTGTTCTTTATGGTAAAAGCTAGTCATGTGAGCCAAGAACCTACTTTACTGCTGACAGCCGCTGTCCAAACTAAACCAGCAGGACACAAAAAAGACAACTGCCAAACTTTGCCAAGACAAGGTAGGACAGTTCTTCAGAGTTCCATGTTTTACAGGAAAGTCTGTTAGATAGGCTAGGTCTGTAGGCCAGAGTTGGATGCCCTAACATTACAGAGAAACTCAGGGTGACTGTCCAGGCAGCAAGGTGTCCCTGTCTTTAGGTAACATTTCACTCTTCTGGGGTCTTTGACAAAGAAGACTAGAGGTTCATAGTTATAATTTTTCTTAGATATATGGTAAAAGATAAATTAGATATGAAACTTTAGACTCATCAAGATAGGATAGATAGTTGAGTATTTTCTCTAATTTGTCAAATACAAATGAACTGGATTTTGTAACTGTAATTCTT
>NW_004949101.1:16944955-16948705 GCF_000317375.1 Microtus ochrogaster | reverse complement strand
GTAGACCAGGCTGGTCTCGAACTCACAGAGACCCACCTGCCTCTGCCTCCCAATTGCTGGGATTAAAGGCATGCACCACCACTGCCCGGCCAACTGTTTTTGTTGTATATAATCTTACTATCATAAAGTTAAAACCTTCTTACACAGGGCGGTGGTGGCGCATGCCTTTAATCCCAGTACTCGGGAGGCAGAGGCAGGCGGATCTCTGTGAGTTCAAGGCTAGCCTGGCCTATAAGAGCTGGTTCCAGGATAGGCTCCAAAGCCACAGAGAACCCCTCCCCCCCAAAAAAAGTTAAACCTTTTTTAAGTAGACAAAAGGGGAAATGCTGTGGAATAATCATTCTATACACTGTGACTATGTTTTACTCTCACTGGTTAATAACAAGCTGACAGGCAGGTAGCTGGGCAGGGAGTTAGGTGGGAAAGCCAAACTGAGAGTGATGAAAAGGAGGGCGGAGTCAGGAGAGCCAGTCAGACACGGAGGGAACAGGAGATGAACGTGCCATGCTAATAAAGGTACTGTCATGTGGTAGAGCATAAATAAGAAGTATGTATCATCTTATATAAGAGCTAGTTAGTAATAAGCCTGCCCGAGTTATCAGCTGAGCATTTACAATTAATATCCGCCTCTGTATGGTAATTTGGAAGTGGCTCCTGGGACACCCCACCTACAAGATTTGTAGTCTTATATGATATTTGCTATTTCCTTCACATAGCCCATCCCACCCCTAAAGGCAAGATCGCAGAATAAAGATCTGTATTAACCCTTCAAAGGTTTCAGAGGGAAGGAGGATTTTCCTTGTGAATATGACTTCACAGTATGAAACATCTAAGGCAAGAGCCATAAAGCCTGTCTCACTTGGACTGTATCAATGGTGTGCCACTTTTTAATGTCACTCCAGGCACAGCACAGGTTAGGAGCACAGGCTCTAAAGCCAGATCATCTGGGCTTGGACCGAGCCCTGTCACTCACTACTCACTAGCTCTGTATCTTTGGGAAAATTTATTTAATCCCTCTGTTAGAGAGACATAAAACAGTACCTACCACAGAGAGTCACTGTTCAAATTAAATCACTTTACATATATCATTAATCTCAGCCCTCATGAGGCAAGGGCAGGCAAACAGATCTCTTGAGTTCAAGGCTAGCCTGGTTTACAAAGTTAGTTCTAGGACAGTCAGGGCTACACATAGAGAAACCCTGCCTTGAACCCTTCCCCCCCCCAAAAAAAAAAACCCAGAAAAGATAAAACAAAAATAACCATTATTATAAAATGGTTTCCTTTCTTTCTACTGTGGCCTGATTCCCTCCAAGTTCCTTTTAAATTTGTGGACATTTCAAGGGCAACTCCCAAAGCCTTATTTGCACACTGTAACTATAAAGTTCACAGACAGCCTTAGAGAGCGTGGTGTCCTGCTAGGCAAGTCTCCCCGCACTTCCTCAGGGTGTTAGACCTTTAACTTGCTTCTACATGTACTATTTCAACAAGATGTCCCCATTTCTAGCATGACAATGCTTCCCCTCCCTGGTTTTCTGTTGGGTGATGTCACATCAGTTGGGGTCTCCTGGAGTCAAACAGATGCTTTCTGTCACCAGGCCATCCCCACTAACCTGTACTATGAATGAGTGTCATTTTCTAGACTCACTTTCTCCCATTAATCTATCTCAACAGATATTTATTGGTCATCTCCAATATGCAAAAAATACAGAAATAAAAAAAAATACAGAAATAAAAACACTGTGCTGGTGTGGAAAGTCCTTCTGTATATGTGTTGCTTTTCTTGGTTAATGAAAGAAGCTTCTTCAGCCTATAGCAGAGCAGAACATAGCCAGGCTGGAAGAGATATATACAGAGAGAGTAGGCAGAGTTAGAGAGACACCATGTAGCTGCCAAAGGAGACAGATGTGTCCTGGAACCTTACTGGTAAACCACGAGCTTTGTGGTAAAATATAAAATAACAGAAATGGGTTAATTTAAGATGTAAGAGCTAGCTAGAAATATGCTTAAGCTATTGGTTTAATATACTTAATTATAGTATTGCAAATAATATAGTTTCTATGTGAACACTGTGCACAGACCATCTCTTTCAAAGCCAGGCATGGTGATACTCTAATCCTAGGATCTGGAAGGCAGAGACAGGCAGATCTCTTATTGGTTCCAGCCAAGACTACATAGTAAGATCTTCTTATTTTAAAACTTCATGTTCACTTTGTGACAATAACCAAACATACTAGTTTTCATACATACCTCATATTTCATGGTAAAAAACCCATCTCCTCCAATGCCTTCAAGTGCAAAGGCCTGTACAATTGGCCACTTCTCTACCACAAACATATCAAATATCTGCAAGTGACCTAGAAGAATCACATACACCAACACATATCAAATACCATCTTGGACATAACAGTTCGAACCCAATCTCATGTGTTAGGCAAGCATCGCCCCCTTCTAGCAAATAAGTATGAACAGATAAGAGAGTTAGACACTGAAATTAGAACTATAATGCAAAATTCAAGAAAATTAAAATCACAAGCAAATAATATAAATTCAGACTTCTCTATAACACATGTTCCCATTTTAGTTTTCTATAAAAAAAAAAAGTAAGCTGAGCAGCAGTGTTGAACACCTTTAATTCCAGCACCCAGCAGGCAGACAGATCTCTAGAGTTTGAGGACAGCCTAGGCAAAAAGTGGCTACAGTAAGACCCTGTATCAAAACAAAACAAAACAAAATGGGTGTCCTTTATGTAATAACAATTTCAATATTCAGTGTTTTTTTTCTTTCCACAATATTACCACTAGTAAACTTGTTGATTTTTCCCCTGTATTCCATGTCGTATAAGCATTTTTGTTTGAGACAGGGTCTCTATGTAGCCTTGGCCAGCCTGGAACCCACTATGTAGACCATACTGGCCTCACACTTTTAGACAGTCACCGACTTCTGCCTCTCAAGTGCTGGGATTAAAGGTACATGCTACCACACCTGGCAAAAAGATTTATTTTAACTCATGTGTATATATGTATGGGTATCCATCGAGCCAGATCCCCTGGAACTGGAGTTACAAGCAGTTGTGAGCTACCTGATATGTATGGCTGCCAACAACCAAACTCAGGTCCTCTGAAAGACCAGTACATGCTCTTGGCCATCTTTCTCACTTCATAAGCATACTTTTTAAATAGCTATTCAAACTACAATTTCCTATTATGAAGATGCCTCATATCTATACTCTAAGTAATAAATGATACAGACTAGATGTTAATTATGCTAAATCCCTTATCAGTTCTCCTTGACTACAGGTAGCCTTGGTATGTTATTGTGGTAACTTCACAGTCATGAACAGAAGCTTATATAGGAGTGTCCCTAAATTTCATTCTGGCTGATTCTTTGCCTTAGTGAAAATGGATCAAATGGTTTTCTAGCCAAATATCTACCATGAAAGAGATAGGGGTATTCAGCCTGCATATCATCCAAGCAAATTTCTTAAATGCTTATGTCAGATACTCACCTTGGGAGCTGTAAGGAATACCAATTCTACTGCAGTCTCGAACCATGTCCACAAAACTGGAAATTTTAAATTCTTCTGCTGCTTCCTCATCTTCATACTAAAAAGAGAAATTAAAAGGAAGATGAGCTTTGATAAGATACATCAGCCAAAGTTTCACATTATCACTGTACAGCCTCAGGATTTGTCTTAAATGGCAACCAGGGAAGGCTGGGCTCTAAAGTCAACCTATCCTGTTTGTTGTCAAC
>NW_004949101.1:16928914-16944625 GCF_000317375.1 Microtus ochrogaster | reverse complement strand
CTATCCTGTTTGTTGTCAAAGGCAGTCTCCATTTCTTCATCTCATAAACAAAACTCAACCCTAAATGGATTGACTGAGATGTAAATGGAAGACATAAGACCTGTTCCTTCAAGTTCCCCCAACAATCACATGGAAATAAAAGGTCTTAATTAATGCTGGGTAGAAACTGCCATGACATTACAGGCAGAAAATTCCCAGTTTTCTTTCTAGAAAGAACCCAAAGGGTTTTATTTTCTATTTGAAATAGACACTAAGAACCTAGACATAAATGTCCCAAAGTTTAAGAAATTCCAAGCTTTGTTAGGCATGTCCAGTCTTTTGACACTGTAACTCTACTTTGTCATCTATAGTTTAGACTCACTCAAAAATTGCATTATCAAATTATATTAAAAAATAATAATCTTCTTGGCTGGTGGGACATGCCTTTAATCCCAGCACTTAGGAGACAGAGGTCAGTAGACCTCTGAGTTTCAGACCGTCAGGGTTACACAGTGAGACCCTGTCTCAAACAAAACAAATAAATAAAAATAAAGATCCTATAACTATTTAAATAAGCCTACAACTTTGGGTTGAGTGACATTTGCAGCTATTCTTGCCTACTCTGGCCCTGAATGTGGAGGTTGGAAAAGCCTGCAGGGGCAGTCCCTGAGCATGGGACAGAATAGGTGAGAAAGGCAGCTCAGGATGGTGGGCTCAGAAGCCCAGTGTAAAAGCTCTTTTGTCTCCACCAGGTAAACAACTAAAAAGCTTTTTTCTTGAATATTCATTTTTGTGTGACCATATTCTGACGCTGGATCTGTGATGTTTGCTAAGGGGCTTCTGGTCCAAGTTGACACTTTGCTGAATGAAGTACTTAGCCTGTCTTCCCTCCTCACCTCATTTCCGGTCATGCAGTGGAAATGCAGGTTTCTCCAATGTGCTACATAAGGCAAAAGGTATCCATAGTTGATAGGATTACAGTACAAATGGACACTATCTGATTTAATCAATATAATCACATCTGTAAGAAAAAAGAAAAACACAAAATTGTCAAAGGCTTTCCCTTCAGACAGTTTCTGCCCAGAAAATAGTAACTTCCACTAATGCCTAATGAATTGTAGTTCAGTAATTCAGGGTTGCATGGCCAGGCCCTGGGTTCACTTCTATTATAACAAACAAACAAATAAATCTCAAAACCAAAACATACAGCTATTTCAGAAACAATGTAACAAAAGCCTAAATGTATAATTATTTAACCAAGCAGGGTCAAGTGTGGACAGTAAGGATTTTCTAGTGTTGCTACAATGCTCTTCCTATGACAGCCTCCTAGATATGACAGTGTATGCCCAGAATAAGTCAAAAGAGCAGGCTTCATTAGCTGAAGCAGTGTACTACAAAGTTCAACAAACTCAGAGATGCGGTACTGTGTTTCTTCTTTATTTACCGATTAACTGATGACAGTGGCTGCATACTGAAGGTTGAGCTAGAGCTACACAGGTTCTAGGCTGGCACTCATCAGTCTAAATTGCCTCAGCTGGCCTTCCACTCAGTACTCGGCACAGGGAGGCCTTGAACAATGCTCCTGTCTCAGCCTCCCAAGCAGCTGTGATTTCAGAACTGTGCCACTAGGCCTGGCTTCTTTTTTAGGCTACACAGACCTGGCTGATCTGGAATTCGCTGTGTAGACCAGGTTGGCCTTGAATTTATAGCGTTCCTCGCCTTTGTCTTCAAAGTGCTGGGATTTCAGATGTGCATCACCACACCTGGCTTTACAAAATACTTCGACGAGGAGATAAGTATCAAACGGAAATTACAGGGCTACTGAGTCAAGAAACAGCACCAACAGCAGGGACTACACACTAAAACCAGTGTCTAAAATTCCTGGCCAAAGGTTCACTTGGCTCCAGGCAATTGTGAGTCTGGACTCTGCCTGTCAGTCTTAGAAAAGGTTACTGTGTGCAGCAGTGAACTCTGCACACAGGAAAGGCTGGAAGGAAGGAAATGCAGGCAAGTGAAAGAGCTTCTGGAAACATACCAACAGACAGCAGATTTAGAACAGTCATCAACAGTGGTAGATCAAGTAAATAAGGAAATCCCAAGAGTGCAAAGAAACCCAGGCAAAGTCAAGTTCCCTGAGAGAGTAATGGAATAGGGCAGAATTACTAAAGTAGTCTAGGCATGGAAAATAAAAGTCTGCATAGTTCCAAAAGAAAAGCAGGCTTCATTCCATGGCTCCTGTGACGGCGGTGCCACTAGACCTCTTTCTAACAAGACTAAGCTAGGACTTGCTGGAAGAAAAGTGCAAAGGAAGAAACAAACCTCTCTTATGTCTCAGTACTGGGTTTCCTCACATCCCATCACCCCCAGAGCCCTGTAGACTACCTGCTAAGGGAGAAATTTTGTGATACCAGAAAACGTGAGGCACCCATCATACACCACACATGATCCACTATACACCACACATACTATACACTGAAGTGTAACCCTAAAGACTTAGTATCCAAAAACAAACAAACAAAAAAAAAACCCCACCAATTTTAACAATTGCTAACAAATTTCGTACTCTCAATAGACTGATATTTAACAGAGTTAAACAAATAAAGAAGAAAATATGGTCAGGTGTAGTGACTTTAATCATTTAATCCAAGCAATGGGGGTGGGGGCAGAGGTATGAGAATCTCTGTGAGTTCAAGGCCAGCATGGTCTTTATATGCAGTGACTTGTTCCAGGATGGCCAGATTCTACCTCAAAAGAAGAAAGAGGAGGAGAAAAAGGAGGAGGAGGAGGAGGAGGAGAAGGAGGAGGAGGAGGAGGAGGAGGAGGAGGAGGAGGAGGAGGAAGAATGAAGCAGGGAAGCTGGATATCATGGCACATGCTTATGATTCAAGTTCAAGGATGACACCCTGATTTAAATAGAGACACTGGTGTGAAAAAAATCCCCCCCAAAAGACAGCAGCAGGAGAATGAGAAGAAGCAGGAGGACAAGGAAGAGGAGAAAAGGACAAGGGATAGTAGGGCTGGCCAGTGTGGTAGAACAAGCTTTTAATCACAGAATTCTATGAGTTTGAGGCCAGCATAGTCTACACAGTCTGTTCCAGGATGGCCAGAGCTACATAAAGAGAACCTGTTGTCATCGTCGTCGTCGTCATCGTCCATCGTCATCATCAATCATCATCAACATCATCATCGTAGTAATAGTGGTAAAATTATGTTTAACACTTTTGAAAATGTCTAAAAAATAAGTATCTTACATTGGCCTTTTTATGTTCATAAAGTTAAAGGTAGAAGCATGCTAGTTGTGGTGGCCTGTGCCTTTAGTCCTAGCACTTAGGAAACAGAGGCAGGAGGATCTCTGTGAATTCGAGTTCTCTGAGTTTGATGCCAGTGTGGTCTACATAACAAGTTTCAGGACAGCAGGACCACATCGTGAAGCTCTGCTTCAAAAATTAAAAGAAGAAGAGGAAGAAGAGGAGGAGGAGGAGGAAGAAGAGGGATAGGAGAAGGAGGGGAGAAGAGAAAGGAGGGGAAGAAGGAGAAACAGCAGCAGCAACAATCTGGTGATTTTAGCTTTCAAACTATGTGGATATAAAAATGACTTTATTAATTTGGAGAAAAACGCTTATTTGCTAAGTATCCACTGTGACAAATGACAGGATAAAGCCAAAAAACAAGAAAAAGAAAAAACACATCTTTAGGAATTAAGCATTTTCCTTAATTTTAGTACTGATATGTCCCTTGTAACTATGGTTGCAGTGAAATGTGTAGCAAGTACAAGTTTCCAAAATAAATTCTGACCAGAACACTACATTTAAGGGAAGATATTTTATATTTGAGATGTTTACTTTATCTTATTTGTATGGGTGTTTTGCTTACATGTATGTCTGTGTCTCACTTGTATTCCTGGTACATGCAGAGAGGCCAGTCGAGGGCCTCTGATCCCCTGGGACTGGAGCTGTAGACAGCTGAGTCATCATATAGGCACAGGGAATTGGATCCAGGTCCTCTGGAAGAACAGTCAATGTTCCTAACCACTGAGTCCTGTCTCCAGCCCCCTGAAAGAAAATTTATTTTATTCAAGCCCTGCCTGTCTTGGAACTCACTCTGTAGGCCAGGCCAGTCTTAGACTCACTGAGATCCACCTGCCTCTGTTTCTCAAATGCTGGGATGAAAGGCTTGAGACACCTGGCCTGGCCCGGCCCAGTAATTTTAAATCAAAATCTGAAACAAACAAGCAAACAAATGAATTAAAAAACAATTGTAATGTCAGAAGCTACATCCATAAAAGTCTCAGCAATATGACCACCCAAACATGAGTTGAGCAAGGACATTACCAATGAACATGTCTAAGTGGACAGGGAAAAAAAGCCCTTGAAGCCTCAACTCTACACAAAAAACTACAGGCAACTGAGAAACACGGGGAGAAGGAGAGGTGGCATTCCAGGGAAGAGCACACCAACTAGTTGTCCAGAGACAAATGGTCAGCCCTAAAAACGTATTTACAAGTGTTATTATATGAACTGAGAAGATTATATATAGGAATATATATGTATATGTACTCAATAATAATTTAAAAAGAGGCCATGAATTTGAAGGGAGGGGGAGGACATATGAGGTTTTAGAGCAGTGGTTCTCAACCCTCCTAATGCTAGGACTCTTTAATACAGTTGTTCCTCGTGTTGTGGTAAACCCCAACCATAAAATTATTTTCATTGGCCATTTCATAACTGTAATTTTGCTACTGTTATGAATCATAATGTAAATGTTTTTTGGAGATAGAGGGTTGCCAAAAAGGGTCACACAGGTGGAGAACCACTTGTTTAGAGGAAAGAAAGGGAAGGAAAAATGTTATAATTTTATTTTAATATCAAAAATTAAAAAGAAAAAGAACGGATGAAGATAACAGTGGTGGCTCATGCGTGTAAACCTAGCACCCAGGAGGCTGGAAGCACTGTGGATCTAAAGCCAGTCTAAGTACAGAGAGAGCGCCTACCTCAGACAGAAAGATGAAGGAAGGAAGGAAAAGGAAGAAAGGACATTAACAAAAGAGGAATTTCAGTCTTCTTTTTCTGTATTTGTAACAAGGACAGCTTTGACTAAACTATGAACCGACAGTACTGGGGACTTTAGCATGACAGAATTTTCCAATAGTCTGTGACTCAGAACTAGTGACAGTTTAAGTCAGATAATTCTTCATCATGGAATTGAGGCTTTTTGTGCATTTTGAGATGTTTAGCAGCAGCCCTGGCATCCACTAGATGCCAGTAGTATCATGGCTCCAACCATGGCCATCAAAAATGTCTTCAGACATTGCTAAATGTCCCCCACAAGGGACAAAACTGCCCCCCAGCTGAGAACCACTATACTCAAGTGAGATCATCTGACATCAAATGTTTGCTTTCATGCCCTTCCCAGCTGCCCTGCAAAAGCGTCTTGTCTCTTGTCCAGTTTCACTTGTTTGTTGTAGGTCTTCTGACTCATCTCGCAACAATTTATAATGCTAAATATATGATATCAGGGATAGCTCCTGGGCAACAGCCCACAGCAGCATCAACACACGCAGTGTCTCCAAGCCAGAGAAGGCAGACTGCAGGCAGAAAGCCTGCATTGTATAAAGTCACAGGAAAAACAATTCCCAAGGACAGCAGGACAATAGGCCCTTGTTCCTCAGCTAACCATCCACATGAAGTGTTCTTCCTCACAAGAACAGCTTACAAGAACAAATCATCCTTGCCTCAAAGCTCTAACTGCTTTCAGTGGGTAACAGCACACAATCTAAACCTTCGGTGAAAAGCAGCAGCAGGCAATACTAAGAAAAGCTAGTGCACTGCCAAGAGAGAATGCCAAACCCTGATGTCAGCTTTTGGTCTCAAAGATGATTTACCCAATAAATGTATTCTGGAACCTGCTTGTTGATAGTCTGTTATGCAGTGTGTGACCAACAGAATATATTACTTAATAGGTCAATTAGGAAATGCAACTTTTCACTATTAAAAAGACAAAATCTTATCAGTTGTTAATACTAGCTACTTGGGAGGCTGAGGTCAGAGGGTTGCCAATTTCAAGACTAATTAGGACGTCACACATCATTCAGCCAATAAAGCAAAATAAGGTAAGAATTTACCAGAGCATTGAACTACTTAAAATTCGACCACATTTTCCCATTAAAAAATCATGCACGGGGTGCTGAGTGTATGTGTTTAATTTCAGCACTAGGGAGGCAGAGGCAGGTAGACGCCAGAGTTCAAAGTCAGCCTTGTCTACACAGCGAGCTTCAAGCCATTTAGAGCTACACAAGACTCTGTCACAAACAACAAACAAACCCACAAAAACAGAAACAGAAACAAAAAAACCCACAGAAACAAAAGCCCATGAATTGGAGCTGGAGAGATAGCTTAGCAGTTAAAGTACTTGCTACTCTTCCAGAGGACTGGGTTTCAACCAGAACACCTGAATGTTGGCTCACAACCACCTGTAACTCCAGTTCCAGATTTAATGTCCTCTTCTGGCCCAAGGGCACCAAGCACACACAAGGTGCACATTCAAACATGCAAATAAAACACCCACACAATAAATTAAAATTAAAACTATTTTTTTAAAAAAAATCATGAATTAAGGATCCAAAGAAATAAACCACTCTCTCCTACCATTTGCCAATATAATACAGACTTACCATCTAGAATTTCTTCAGAAAATCCTGTTTTCTCAAATTCAGTGGTATTCTGACTGTATAATCCGAGCAGAAGGTAATTGGCCAGCTCCCTGCAGCCTTCGTTGTACCTGCTGTCAATTCCTGCAAGGCAAGGAAGGCTGTGACTAGCCGTCTTATACCATGGAACACAATAAACGCCAGTGATAAAGCCCTCATGGCTTCAGGCAGTTCAAACCAGTTTTGAGCTAAAACTAAATAAACAACCCCTTGTTAAAGAAACAGGCTGAACCATAAGACACCTTTCTTGGATCTCAAGGTCTACATAGATGGGAGAATTAAGTAACAAATATTACTAAGGCTGTTGATTTCTAAAAAGCATTTTTTTCTTTTGGTTTTTAGTTTACATATATAGGTGTTTGGCCCACATGTATGTGTGTGAACCATGTATGCTTGGTGCCCAATGAGGCAAGAAGAGCACCCTCCAGGATACATAAGGTCCCCTAGAATTGGAATTACAGATGATTGTGAGTCACTATGTGGGTGCTGGGAATCGAACCTGGGTCCTTTGGAAGAACATCAAGTGCTCTTAACTACTAAGACATCTCCAGCCCCATATAAAGCAATTCTTAAGGGCAGAAAGAACCAGCAAATATGGTCTTCTATTGACTTACTAAAGATCTTGGAATACTTTCAGTTAGCCCAAGAACAGATCTCAAAGAGATCTTTATGAAAAATGTGTGAATGGTGGTTTGAAAAAGATGAAGACACGAGGGTGGAACAAAAAACTCTAATCCTTCACAAGCATCAGAAGGGATGCACTTTGAGTGTGGTGTGGTGATATATGCTCCTGCAGATGGCCCTCACTAAGATTATCTAGAAAGGTGTGACCAGAGACAAAAGAAATTAAATGACACTGTCTTTACCACTGCCTCCCAATGTCTGAGGCATCCCGGGCCTACAGCCATGTGCAGGATGGCAGGGTCAGGGTCAGTAGCTGTTGTCTATATGATTTTAGAAAGAATGGGTTGCAGCAGGAGCTCCTTATATCACTGACATCTCTTTTAATATTCACCCACAATAGAACAGGAGACTTCACAGGGAAGAGAACTGGGAAAACACTAACCTACAATGAAACTTCCATGATAGCATTATTATTATTATCTTCCTGAGTTAAAGAATGCAAACCACTGCCACTGTGAGTCCCACTTCATGAAAACACTGACCTAGGATGCAGAGAATCCCATCAGGCTGAGACTTGCTGCTCTGTGTCAGGATGCTCTGAACCTGGCGGAGACGGCTGCAGCTGTAACAGAACAACAGTTTCCTGAGTGTAGCATTGCATGAAAATCCCTAAAAACACACGCAGGAGGGATGGCTTTGTTAGGTCCGGATGCTGATACTTAGAACCATAGCCTTCTCCTCCATTTTCTGGACCAGATGATTATATTTAAGTGGTCTAAAGACTATCTGGACTACTGATTATAAACCAGTCTGTCAGTGGCTCTTTTATTCAGTGAAGGATGACACCAAGGCCCTATTCATAATCAATCAGGAGATGATTCAAGAATTCCCAACACCTTTTTACTTTTGTTGGATCTGAAAGACAAGTTTCCATGCTGATTTAGGTTAATTTTGGTCTTTACCAGTCTGTATCAAAAGTAGCAAACAAAAATTGACATAAATGGCTCAACAAACTCAGCTCCAATCCTTCCATTTGACCACCCTCATGGAATCTCAGCACAGAAGAAACACTTGATTTCTAGAGAGCTATTACTCCTCTGGCAGAAGGGACATTTCTTGCACCCAGGCAAAGTGTAAGAAAACATGTATTCCTAAACAATGAAATCTCTATGAACTGTTCTGCCTTTCTATCTCCCTCTATTCCTTCTCAGTAACCCCAAAGATGAGTACCCAATGTCAATGTCAGGTCAAGCCTGATCCTTCACCACCTCCAGGTCTTTGCCCACACCCCACCACAAACATTTTTAAGTGTTCAGTATCATTAACCATTAGGAATACAAACTAAAACTACTTTGAGATTCCATTTTACCCCAGTCATAATGGGGGTAGGGTTGTGAGGAAAGAGAAAGGAGTGGGGGTGGGTTAATCAAAACTAAGGATTTATAAAAAAACTCTCATGCAAAGCCACTACTGTGTCATCTTAAACTATGACTTAAGGGACTGGAGAAATGGCAGTATTTAAGAGCACTTGCTGCTCTTCCAAAGAACCAGAGTTCAGTTCCCAAGATGCAGGTCCAGAACCCAGAACACACTTTGACAACTTACACCTGCTTGTAATTTCAGTTCCAGGGGATCCAATGCCCCCTTCTGGGGCACCTGTACATACATGGTACAACACACACACACACACACACACACACACACACACACACACACCCTCTTGAAAAATATGACTTAAAAAGAGATGAAAGGAGGTACCCTGCAAGGATGGACAATGCTGCTCCCAGAAGACATGGGCTATTAGATGAAAATCCAGTACAGGCATAGGATCCTACCCTATAAGTTATTGATCAGGGAGGCTCCAAAGGCTCCCCAAAACAAGACAGGGTATTGCCACTGCTCTTGATTGTCTACCAAAAACAGAGAGTAAAGAGCTGGAGAGATGGTTCAGTAATAAGAACACTGGCTGCTTTTCAGGGGATTTGAGTTTAAGGCATCCACATGGTGGCTCATAACCATATATAAGTCCAGTTCAGGGATCTGACATGCTGTTCTTGCCTCCGTGAGGAACCAGGCACACATGTGATGCATAGAAACGGATAAAAACAAAATATGCACATGAAAAATTTCACAAAATATATTTCAGGCTGGGCACAGTGGTGCATGCCTTTAATCCCAACACTTTGTAGGCCGAGGTAAGTGCATTTCTTCAAGTTCAAGGCTAGCTTGGTCTACATAGTGAGTTCCAGGCCTACCAGGACTCACAATCAGAGACTTTCTTTCTTTCTCTCTCTCTGGAAAAAACAAACAAACAAACAACAACAAAAAAGAACCTACTGCAGAAGACATCCCACATTCTCACTGCAGACAAAGAATACATCTGGAACTGACTAGTGAACTCTCTCCCTGATGGCCAGCTTTCATGGTGCTGGAATATGTTATACAGGCTTCCAGAGGAGAAAGACATCAGTGGCCATACACAACAACGGCCCCTGCATGCTACAATAACAACCTTCCAGGCAAGATGTGCCCACTGGTATAATAATAATATCATGAATGTTATGGGTTAATCAGCCACCTTATAACTGGATTTGAGGCCTGCTCCACAGAAGGAAATCCATGCCTGGTACTGTAAACTTGGCCCAAAGCCCTTGGCTGCGGTGCTCACAGGAACCAGGGGAAACCTAGTACTATTGTATTCTTGACTGGAAGTCATCGAACTGCTTTCTAAGTATTTGTTTACACTCACAGAGCTATGTTCCTCCCAACCTTGCTCATAGAAGCTTCTTTTCGCACTGGGTTAGTGGTTACTGTAGAAGCTCACAACTGGTCAAAATGCTGAGAATAAAACAGGTGGCTGTGAGTTACTAAATGGGACTTTCGTAGGAACCCCACGACCGCCCTAACAAGGCTTGGTGAACATCACAGAAGAGGAAGAAAGACTAAGAGCTGGAGGATAGGGAGCTGTACTGTGAAGTGCTGTTTTCCAGAGAGGACGCAACACTGCACCCATGAACTCACAGTAGGTGTGCTTACCTGCACAAGAGCAAGCCAAAATATCTCTTCTCTTTTTTGCGGGGGTGGGGGGGTTGAGATACACTTTCTCAATGTAGCACTGGCTGTATTGGAACTTGCTCTGTAGACCAGACTGGCCTCAAACTTGCAGAGATCCGCCTGTCTCTACCTCCCAAGTGTTGGGATTAAAGGCGTGCACCATTGCCCAGTTACAGTCAAAATTTCAACACGGCTGGGGAAAGGGTTCATGAGCTCCCATCTCTAGCTGAGGAGCTATTGGCAGTTGATGGTTGCTAGGTGAGGAAGAGTCATTTTTACTCAGGGGTGTGGTTACACAAGATAGTACAAATATCAATTCTCCCCAAATTAGCATGTAGGTTTAACACAATTCCAATCAACTGCCAAAAAATTTTATGGATATAGAAAAGTTTATTCTAGCTTGGTGGTGGCAGCGCATACCTTTAAACCCAGCACTCAGGAGGCAGAGGTAGGCAGATCTTTTTGTGAGTTCAAAGCCAGCCTGGTCTGCAGGACAGGCTCTAATGCTACACATGCTACACAGAGGAACTGTGTCTTGTGGGGGCGGGGATTTATTCTAAAATATACGGGGTCTAGTGAGCTAGTGAGATGACAGAGTTCCAGGCCAGCTAGAGCTACATAGTAAGATCTATTTCAAAAATTAAATAAACCATATGGTAGGCTTCATGAGTATTTATCATACTATCCTTTTACTTTTTCTGTTAAGATAGTTTATAATAACAGTTAGAGGCTATGAGGAAAGAGTCATATGGAATAGCAAGGTTTTAGAAGCAACAGTGTAAAAATGGCAAGATAATTTTAATATTAAATAAACTTCTTTCCCTGAGAAATGACACCTACCTGCCCCTGTACGCTTTCTTTTTTAGTCATTTCCCCACTAGAAAGACTTTGCACACTGGCCCTCTGGCCCATTTTCTATTCAGGACAGCATGCTGACTAACTGCCAAGGTTACTAAGAGCTCTTTGGTCTACAAACTTACAACCAGCCACTGACAAAAAGCATGTCCAGATCATGTGACCAAGAAACAAAAGTGTTTCCCCGGCAACTGCTGTTGAAAGCCAAGACAATACTGAAAATAGGAGAGACTTTTTTCCTACTTGTATCCTGTCCAGTCCAAATAAAGCAGGCGCACATAAATGTAAAGAGTGTCTTTTTTCCTTAAGTAGAACATTATCCTGATTAGTGTTTTTGTATCAAATGGGTAAAACTAAATTCAGGTTTTTTTCCCTTTGTACGTTTTCTTGTTTCTCAGATTTAATCTTTAACCAGAATACAGCTGATCTGTCACGGAACCACGAAGCATTACAGCTACTTAATTATTTACTTTTAACTAAGAGCAAAAAAAAAAAAGTCCTGATGAGTTCAAAGAAAAGTACAATCAATCACCCTATTCCCATCTATTCCCACCCATAACCCAGAATTAATCACAGTTAACGTCTTGGCATATCTGCTTTATTCATATTAATGCTTTCTGAAACTATATGCATAAAATACTAGTTTACTGTTCTTTCAGAAAGAATAAAAAATTTGTACAAAACTAAAGTTTTCATTGATTCTTATAACCAAAGGTTAAGATAGTTCGTTATGTGTCTACATGAATACACCCGAAAGTCTACAGTAACACTTTTGCAGCTCACAGTACCTGAGCAAGGCTGGTACATCCTGGATAGGCCTGTGTTTGTTCACAACTTACAGAGTTTTACCTTCAGAAGTCATGGAGTGAGTGTGATGGCCAGTTTAATGTCAACTTGACACAAACTAGAGTACCTCCACAAGACTGGGCTGTAGGCAAGCCTATAGGGTATTTTCTTAATTAACAATTGAAGTGGGAGGGTCCAGCCCACTGTGGGTGGGGCCACCCCTGGTCTGGTGGTCCTGGGCAATTGTAAGAAAGCAAATTAAGTAAATCATGGCGAACAGGCCAGTAAGCAGCATGTCTCAGTGGCCTCTGCATTAGTTCCTGACTCTATGTTCCTATCCTGTTTGGGTTCCTGTGCTGACTTCCTTCAGTGATGAATGATAAGGAAGCATAAGCCAATTAAACCCATCCCTCCCCAAATGCTTTTAGTCATGGTGTTTCATCACAGCAATAGGAACCCTAATAACAAGGGGTAAAGACATTTACCACCAAACCTGGGCTGGATAGGCAGGACCCATGGTAAAGAAAAGAAGATTCTCCCACGTTGTCCTCTGACCATATATGCACCTAGAGAGCATGTCCCCCACCCAACCAAGTAAGTAAAAGATAAATGCAAAAAAAAAAAAGAACAAAAACAAACAAAAAAACTCCACAAAACAACAAAAAACTCATGGATAAACTGAGGATATAGCTCAATGGCAGAACATTTGCCTGGCTCTGGGTACAATCCCTAATACAGAACACACACACACACATTCTACAATCGTTTCAGGGTGGTAAAGCATTTACATAACAATATCCTGGATCCAATCTTCAAGACCTCAAAGAAGAATGCTGCTTTTACACTCTTATTAATTTCTGGGTTTTCCTTAGGTTTAGAAACAGTTTGGGCATGGGATGACAACTCAATTGTCACCAATGGGCAATAGGAGAGAAGTGGAGCCTTTGGCATTCTCAGGTTCACAGTTGCTTTGCAAGCTCTTGGAGGGTGAAGAGAACGGGAGGCCGCCACTATGGCTGCAGAAAGCTACAGTGGCAACAACTTGGCTATCAACCCCAGCTAGAGGGTGAGCCAGACACCTCTAGAGACAGCCTGAACTGGTGTTCTTGTGCAGAGCATGACACATGAGCAGATGCCTTCCTTCAAAGGCCAGGAAACCCATGCATGATCTTTTTCTACTCACTAGTTTCCCAATTACTTCACCATTTAAACTAGAAAAGATGCTACAAGCTATCCAAACCAGTGTCTAGCGTAAAAAGACATTGAACAAATGACATGTCTCTGTTCTTTTCATGAAATTCTAGTCAGTCAGAAGCCTTGGATAATCTTTCACACAGGTTTGGCTTTCCCCACCCCTGGAAAACTCCAGTTCACAGTGATATGTGTATGCCAGGTGTGTGCAGGTGACTGTGGAGGTCAGAAGAGAGCATCAGATCCCTTGGAGCTGGAGTTGCAGGCATTTGTGAGATGCTAGCTTGGGTGGTGGATACAAACTCTTTGCAAAACAGCAAGTCGAGCTGGGTGGTGGTGGTACACGCCTTTAATCCCAGCACTCGGGAGGCAGAGGCAGATGGATCTCTGTGAGTATGAAGCCAGCCTGGTTTGCAAGAGCTAGTTCCAGGACAGGCTCCAAAGCTACAGAGAAACCCTGTCTAAAAAAAAAAAAAAAAAAAAAACAGCTGAGGGGTAGGGGCAGGTGAGATGACTCAACATAAGTCTTGCCACCAAGTGGGAGAATCTGAGTTTGGTCTTGGAATCCACATTGTGAATGAGAGAACTGACTCCTATGCTGTCCTCTGACCTCCACACACACACCTCTCCAGCCCCTCAGTTCACAGGGGAGCCTTTACTAGAAGTGTTCTGAAAACAGCAATGACATATGAAATGACACATACTTCAATAAATGACTCTATTGGCTTAACTGATAGCAGAGTAAAGGGAAATAGGTTATTCCAGGAGGTCAATTAAAAGTCAGTGGCAGACGCACAACTGTCACCTCAACAATTGGGAGGTAGAGGTGGAAGGGTTAGGACTTCAAGTTGTGTTGTAAGACACTATTCCTAGGAAGACCAATCAATGTCTATTCATCCCAGATTGGGAACTTAGGACAGACCAAAGTAAGGAAACCACTAAGTTCAACTTGGTGAACCAGTGAGTTTTATTGGGGCTCCTGACAGGAACAGAAATGACTCACAGACAGCCCCTCACAAAGCTGTCAACAGCACACAAAAGCAAGAAACCTGGAGCTCATGGCACAGACTACAGACAGCTCAACAGGTCAGAGTGTCTCTTTCAGACAGCTCAGTTTCTCAGTCTTCTAGGCAGCTCTGGTGATCTCCATCTCTTCCAGGTGGACAGAAGATCAAGCCATATTCAAAAGTAGAATAAATGATACGCTGAGGACCCAGCTCTCCGACAGAATGCTTGCCTAGCAATCCCAGAGCACCGAGACTGGTCTCAAGCACTGACTGGCGTGACTGCAGTGCCATAGAAAGAACGAACACAGTAAGTATGGAGTCTAGGTATGGCAAATAGGAATACTCACTGAATAATTCAGCTTTTCTGAACTTCAGAGATTCTTCATATTGCAATGCTAGAGGGGAATCACAGTGAGAGTAACAAAGGCCACCATATCTGTATTAACCTAGACTTCAGGTCTAGATCAGAATGAGCTCACTACAGGACTGAGACACTGACGAGGCCTGGTCTTTAGAGTAAAGCTACTACCATCTACTTCCCTTGTCAAAATTAAGAAACTTGAAGAAAGGCAGAGGCAGACGTGTGGCAAGGCAACAAATACCATTTCCACTGATGTCCTACACTGGTGACAGGTAAGACAAATGTTACTACTATCGTGACCAAAAGAGGTTAACCACTAGCCATAAAATGACTCACACTGACACACATACGGTATGACTGAAGAACATGTTACTATCACGTGGTGGTTTGAACAAGAATGGCCCCCATAGGTTCATATATTTAAATGCTTAGGGAGTGGCACTCTTTGTTGGAGTAGGTGTGTCCTTGTTAGAGGAAGTGTGTCACTGGGGTGGGCTTTGGGGTTTCAAATGCTCAAGTCTGGCCCAGTGTCTCTGCTCTTCCTGCTGCCTGAGGATACAGATGTAGACCTCTAAGCTACCTCTCCAGCAACATGTATGCCTGTGTGCCAGCATGCTTCCTGCCATGATGACTGGACTCTGACCTGTAAGCCAGACCCAATTAAATGTTTTTCTTTATAAGGATTGCTGTGGTAATGGTGTCTCTTCACACAACACAACACTGATTAAAACACCCACCTCCACACAGCCCCAACACTCCAGTGCAGTATCATCCTCATTCTAGACAGTTCTATCGCTGGGGTACAACCATACTCATCTTCCCTTTCTTTAATAATATACGCATTTTACTTAGGTTAGCAATAGGCCAGATTCCTCTGCTTCTAGGGCTATCTGACTAAGGAGGCAAGTTCAGAAGCTGTGTAAAGCATCTCTTGTAGGGGCACTGACTCAACTAAGAGGACTACTCTCCTCCTCTTACCATGAAAACTACCTGCTAATGTCACCAAATAAAGCACAGAAGCAGCCTGGATCCTTGATAGCTTTACACTAGAAGAGGCCTGTCTCCTCTGGAGAACATCTGCAACAAGAATAAATATGCAACTCACGTTTGCTAAGAATCTCTTACTAACTACTGGGTGTAATTCCTTA
>NW_004949101.1:16926242-16928083 GCF_000317375.1 Microtus ochrogaster | reverse complement strand
CCGTGCCGCTCCTTCCCTCCGGCTGTGAACACTTCTCTCACTTCCTGCTCTTTGTAAAATCAGCGCCACAATATTCACTCAGAAAGCACCCACAATTATCCTCCCTCGCATCGCTGACTGTTATAAGGATGTCAAATTCAAACGAATGTGGAAGCCTAGGTTAGATCTCAGAATAGAAAGTTCATTTGGGGAAATAAAGTTGGGAGGACTAAACTCCAGGTAAACAAAAGTTTACTAATTAAAGTGTCGCACCAACACTGACACCTTCGTTGTAATAAATGCACCATCGTTCTGTATTACAATTCATCTACAAGTCTAAAATTATTTCAAAACTGGAGTTTGTAAAAGGCATGGTAAGGGCCCAATGAGATGGCTCAGTGGGCAAAGGCACGTGCCACCAGGTCTGACAACCTGAGTTCGAGTCCCAGGCCTCATGTGGTGGAAGAGGAGAGAACCTACTCCCTCAAGTAGTTCTGATTGCCATACCATATGCACCAACATGTACACACGTATACACATGCAGAGTAAATAAACAATTTAAAATGTTAATATGTTAAATAAAACCAGGTGTGGTGGCACACACCTTCAATTCCAACACCCTGGAGGCAGAGGTAAACGGATCTCTCTGAGTTTGAAGCCAGCCTGGTCTGCAGAGCAAGTTCCTGGTCAGCCAAGGATTGACACATTGATACTCTGTCTCAAAAATAAATAAAATACCAAGTAAGCTGCCTTTTCTTCAAACTAGGCTTTAAATAAAAGGTGCCAGTTTTAAGTACCCAAACTATAATGCCTTATTCTTTTTAATTTCTTCCTATTGATGTATTCACTTATTTGTCTGGGTTGGATATTGTATGTGTTGGCACACATATCTCACGGCATATGTACACACAGGTGTGGAACTGGGTTCCTCTGTCTACCATGTGTCCTCAGGCTTGGTGGCAAGCACCTTTACAGCTAAGCTACCTCTCCAGACCCTTTGAAAATAAATTTCAGGGCAAAACCAACAGTTTAGGTTACATAGCATGGAGTGCCGAAGTTGGGGGACACTGCCATGTTACTGTGCTATAGGGATGTCACAGAACTAAAGGAGCACAGCAAGCGCACTGTTACCCCAGACCTAAGCGCAAAGGCAAACAGTGAGGCCATTACTTCTGGGCTGAAATGAAGCTACAAATCTTAACAAGCAGATCTTTGTGCTTCTCCTAAAACCACACTGAGCCTTCCTAGCCAGTATTACAAGCAGCTGTTTGGGGAGTTTTGAAGGGTTTTTGTTGTTACTTGTTACCTCAGCCAGGGTCTGAGATAACATAGACTGATCTTGAATTGGAGAAACAACCAAAGAACTTCTGAAGTTCCTGAAAGAGACTCTTCTGCAGGAAAATACTTTGAAGTAGGTAGAGCAGTATATTTCAGAAAGATTTCCACTGATTTCCTAGTATTAGTTCAGATAAGTTAGGTTATTTATACTTTGGTTAAGGAAAAATCCTAGGGCCAGAGAGATGATGGTTCAGTAGGTAAAAGTGTTTGCTGCTAAGACTCATCGATCTGATTTCAATCCCAGAGACTTAAGGATCCACATAGCAGGAGGACCTACTCCAGATAAGCTGGTCTCAGACCTCCACACACACCCTGTGGCACGTGTTTTGTCTAAGTGCACGTGCGTACACACACACAAATTTCTTTAAAAATTTTTGAAGCCAGGCAATGGTGGCTCATGTCTTTGATCCCAGTACTGGAGAGGCAGAGACAGGCAGATCTCTGTGAGTTCAAGGCCAGCCTGGTCCACAAAGTAAGTTCCAGGGACAGCCAGGACAGTTACACAGAAAAACCCTGTCTCAAAA
>NW_004949101.1:16919038-16925808 GCF_000317375.1 Microtus ochrogaster | reverse complement strand
TGTATGTATGTATGTATGTATGTATGTTTTACTTCAAAACCCCAGAGACATTTAACTTCTTTCTCTTGTTCACTCTAGGTTCTAGAGTGATAGAGGGGCAACCATGTGGCGCAGTAACAGCCACCACAGCGGAAGGAACAAGAGTGACAAGAAGCGTTTACTGAACAGGACTTATGCGATTCTTATGCACATTTCATGAACCAAGAGCCAAGAGCAACTCACAAGGAAAAGCGACTCTAATTCTACATGCTTGGGAGACAGAAACCGAAATTACCTGATAGACAGCGTGATGACGATCAGAACCTGAGAAAGGAGTCTCTAATTCTGAGGACAGTACTTTCACTTCTGATCTCCATTCTCCATCTGTGAGAATGGACTCCCTTACTCCATGCACTTGCACTATCTACAGTCGCCAGGAATGTAACTTCACTAGTTAAGCCTGCCTCTTTCATCACTGGAGAGAGAGAGAGCAACAAAGAAACCAAACTCCAAGAAAGAAACCAAATGTAGCTGACAACCAAGTGCTGGGCTGAAACCTGACATGAACCTTCAAATGACAACGTGAGGGGAAAGCCAGGCAAAGTGCCAAAGGCCTGAAATCTCAGCACTTGGGAGGCTGGGGCAGGAGGATCAACCAAGTTCAAAGCCAGCCTGAGCTGCAGAATGAGACTTAATTCAAAACCACTAGGGAAAATAAGGTAAGACCTGAATAGTAAGAAAGGCATGTTCAACTACAGGGAGGTGGAGAAATGAGGGGACCTTTTACTAAAATTCCTTTGCTGTTAAACCATGCACCATCTAAAGCCAAGTTTTAGTCAAACCATTTTATGCAAAATTCAGGGTTTAGACATGACTAATAAAGTCATCCAACATATATGTCTTCATTTAAAAATATGTACGGATGTCTGTATGTTCGTTTGTGTGAGTGTATGCTGCCCGTGTGCCAGTGCCTGAAGAAGTCAGAAGAGGCACTGGATACTCCCAGCTCTCTATAGATCTTAACATAAAAATACTATCTTCAAGACAGTAAAGAGCTCCCAGCACTGGGGAGGTAGAGGCAGCCTTGTTTACATAGTGAGTTCCAGGCCATCCAAGGTTATTTATTGAGAATCTGTCTCAAAAAACCAAAGGGAAACTAAGAAAAAGAGAAAAAAAGAAACTAAGGAATCAGAGAAGACTCTATAAGTAAAAGTGCTTCCTGTGCAGGTCTGAGGACTTGAGTTCAATCTCCAGATCCACTGTGCACGGAGAAGAAATCACCCTCTTGACCTCCATACATGTGCCATGGGACCAACGTGCCTGCCCCCCACAAAGCCACTACTAATAAATAATAAAAAAATCAAAAAGAAAGTAAATAGGCCAGGTGTGGTACATACTCTTCTAATCCCAGCACTCTGTGGAGACAGGCAGGGAAATTACCACAAGTGCAAGGCTAGCTCAGTCAACACAGCAAGTTCTAAGTCAGACCCTGTCTCAGAAAAAAAAGAGAAATAAGAAGCAAGCAGGTAGGTCGCATTTATTCTAGAAATAGATTTTTATGGTAAAGTTGCTTTCCCACCCTCAAGTGTCAAAATATTCAAATGAAAGGCCAGCAAAAGAACTCGGTGGGTAAAGGCATTTGCCACCAAGAATGCTAACACAAACTGGACCGAGACCAGCTCGGTGGAGAGATTCAACTCCCCAAAGTTGTCCGGCCACCACAGCTGCTCTGTGACACAGACACAGAACTTTTGTTAAGCAAATAAAAGTGTGAAGCTGGAGAGGTGGCCCAGCAGTTAAGAGCATCTACTGCTCTTGTAGAGGGGCTGAGATCAGGTCTCAGCACCCGTGCCAGACAACTTACAACTGCCTGTAACTCCAGATCCAGGGGATCCAGCGCCTTTCTGGACTCACCGGGAAGCTGCACTCATCTGCACATTCCCACATACAAACACGGTACATTCACACTTGAATCCAAACTGAAGTATTTTAAAGTGCAACTATTTTTAAAATTCAAGTAACGATTACTGAGCTTGTCATGGGGATGCAGTTCAGAGGGAGAGCACTCTGCTGCCACGCACAAGACCCCAAGTTTCATCTCCAGCACCGCACCAAACAAGTGTGGCGCGTGGACACTCGCAGACAGGCACCCACCCCTGCAGAAAGCCTAGAGTTATCGGGTGGCTGCTCCAAGTTCTGAAGCATCCTGTTCAATATCCGTACAACGTTCAAATACGTTCAAACAGTGGTACTCTCGGGCAGAAGCACTGAGAGAGACTGGAGGCCGTTTCCACAAGCGGCTAATCACTACACACTGTAAAGCGCAGAAAGACTTCCTGAGGGGCAGAGGAAGGCACACAGTGTCAGAGTGGAGGCAGAGCAGGGCTCCTAAACACATTGTTTCATTACTATCTAATCACTTCGCTGTTCTTCCACGTCTCAGTCATCCAGTAAACACACTGCCAGAACGTGTGAAGGAATCCTGGGAAATGAAAGAGGAGAATTAGTTTGGGGGCTGGCAGAATGGCTCCTTGGGTAAAGGCGCTTGCTGCCAAGCCTGACCGAGTCCAATCCTGGTGACCCGCAGAGGAGAGAGAGGAGGGAAGACTCCAGGCAAGGGGTCCTCTAACTTTCATATTCTCACTGTGGCGTGCACACGGGCAGGCAGACACACACAGAATAATTAAATACATTTAATTTAAAAATCCAGAAAGAAGCCAGACAAGGTGGCTCATGTCCATCATCCCAGCACCGAGAAGCAGGTGGGTCTGAATTGAAGACTCTGTCTCAAAAATAAATATAGTTTTTGACTCTTCACAGATTTGATCCAACTAAAACAAACAACACCCTCTAGGTAAAAATTAAAAATAAAAATAAAACCCAACAAAACTACAGAAAACAAGGCTGAATGTGATACAGCACTTGCGAACACATGCATTGTCCTGGAATTCGCCCCTCAACACTGGAGGCTCATACATTCACACATACACACATAAATATCCAAACAAGAGCATAGAAAAAGCAGTCCAGGTATGGTGGCACAGCCTTTGATGTCAGCATTCAGGAAGCAGAGACGGGTGAGTCTCTTTGAGTTCAAAGCCAGCCTGGTCTACAGAGTTAGGTCCTGCCTCAATTAAAAAAAAAAAAAACACCAAAAACCAGAATACAGGAAATGCCATTCTAACGTATTAGTTGACAGCCCCCTTTCAAAGGAACAATAACATATTTGCTTTGCCAAATGGCTGCAAGTAAGCAAACAAAAAAGCCTCTTCTGGTTTAATGACAGGTTAGCAGTGCTCAAACCTCAGAGACTCTCCCTTCCCTTTTTTATAGGATCCTTCTGCAACATCTCCATCACTCCAACCAGCTTGGTCACAAACAATGCCCAGACTATCAAGGTCAGCCCCAAAGACAAAGAGCACAAATCGGAAACAGACCTTCCTCACAGAAAAGGGTAGGACGGCCTTTCCTAATTATCTATTCCCCTCCCCGTGCACCGACACTCGTGGGGCACTCCTGGATTCTAACAGGGACCTGCTGTCAGCTCTTTTGGGGGTCCCGGGCCCTCTCTCCCTATCCATCCAGGTCCCCCCCTTACGCCCCCAATGACCTTCACACCCAGGCAACGGGCGGGGGGGGGGCTGGATGCAATGGCCAGGGATAGGTGAAGGGAGGCGCTGCCGATGTGCATGTTGGGGTCCAGGAACACTAAACCGAGCTACGGTCTGGGGCAAAGGCTCTGGACACCTTGGAGCGCAGGGGTTCGTGCGGCTTCTGGGGGAGCCACTCGCGTGAAGACAGGGCCTCTAGCGGTGGGTTGTCTGTGTGGAAACCAGTCCGTGGGAAGGGGATGTCACAATAGGGTCTTCCCGGGAACCGCGGTGGGTTGTCGAGCTTCATCCACAGCACTGTCCTCCCCGGAAGGACGGCGTCCCCAGGCAAACGTTCTTCGGGGAGCCGTTTCAAACAATCCTCGGCAAGGAAGCCATATCAGACCACGCCCTGCCGCCCGAGGCGTAGCCGCCCCACAGCGCATCCCGGGCCACCCTTTGGCGGCCTCGACCCCGGCGTACCTGACGGAGGCCGCCCCACGGCCAGAGGTGCCAGCGAAGCGCGCGCGGGGCAGCCCCGGCTGCTGTGTGGCGAACGAGTCCATGGAGGCTGGAGGTGGAGGACCACGGGGCCGCGGAGGGTCGCTGGGGCCGGCACCGCAGCGGACCAGCGGCAAGGCGGAGCGAGGGCGCGCCGAGGGGGCGGGGCAGGCACGCGCGGGCACGTGGGGGCGGGGCGGGAGCGCGCGCAGCGGGGGCGTCAGAGAGCTCGGGGCCGAGCGCTTGACCGTGCCGCTTCTGGTCCGGACAGATTCGGGGCGCCCCGGTTCCAGGACAACACACCATCAGGCCCTAAGGCCTTGCAGCGTCGTGGGGATTCGGTGGGGGACCGCAGCCGTACTCGCGGACGCTCCCGGGGAGGGGACTCGAGTCAGCTCCGCCCCCCTTCGCCCCGGCTGTGCTGGGGTACTTCAGGTCTGTACCTGGCTTTTCATCCCTGGGTCTCTTGGACAGTTAGCTACCTGTCTACAGTTGCCTGCTTCTCAACAGTTGCACACCCACCCTTGAAATATTCGGCCCCTTAGTGATGCGTCCTGTTCAGGGCACCGGCATCAGAGGGCTCTCGGTATCCCAGGAGACCCCTCCCCTTGCAGTTCAGAACCGTGTTAGAATTGTTTCCAGCTGCGGTCGGTGGGCCAGGAAAATCTCACAGAGCCCGTCCCTTCCTGCATAAAGTGGAGGGTTGCCCACATCCTTTATTTACAAGGCCTATTTAATGATTATGTCCAGCACCACATATTGACCTTGTCAAGATGCCCTGTGTGTCCTAAATTCATCTTGTCATAGCAAATTTTAACAACCCGGGACTTTTTCCTGCCACAATAACGGGCGTCTGAATCAGTTATAAACAGTGCTGGCTGAAAAAACCCTCCTTCCGCTCATAAAGATTTTAACAATCTCTAAGGTGTCTCCTGCAGGTTTAACGGAAAGAAGAGCAAAAGAAGAGGGAAATAAAAGTGTTTCTTTTTATATTCATGAAAGGAAAATAAAAATTTGCCTCCGGACCCAAGCCGTGAACGTGTAACCATTGTTTAGAGGTAACCAACACAGTCTGTGAAAACCAGCCAATCAGAGACAGCCTCTCTTCAGGGGCTTCCAAACCAGCCAGTTATGAACAGCTTCTGAAAGCCAAATAATCTTTGACAGTAGCCCAATCAGCAGCTCAATGACTGGGCTTCGGAAAGAAAGAGCGGTTCTCAGCCGCTTTGTTCGGAGACCACAGTTGTTAACAGCCATTAGTCTGTAAATTGCTAAACGGTCAATTTATTGAAACACCACAGGCCTCTAGAGACCCAATCGCTATCTATGTCTCTGGCTTTGTTCGGAGTCTGCTTGGAGAATGCAGCTTTCATTTGCAAGCAAATGTGATATTTACCTCCCCCTCTCCCCTTTGATAGGTTTTCTCTGTAGCCCTGATCCTCTCGCTTCAGCCTTCTGAATATATTACAGGTCTACATCTTCACGCCCAGCTGGAAGGCTGATACAGTTTGTAGCACAGACCAAAACTGTGTGCCATTGACGTTTGGCCAATGGCGTGGTGTCACATCTTGCTTAATCGTTTATCAGGTAATTGAACAGTGGGTTGTTGCCATGTTTTCTCTGCCTTGGCGTGAAGTCAGTATGAAGAGATGTTGACAAGATTTTGTGTAGACATGTTTTTAATTCTCTTGTATATGTAGAATACTCCTTGAAGTGGACTGCTTGATCATACAGAAACCATGTGTAATTATTTGAGGCAGTTCTAAATTTATCAAAAAAAGCTGCACCGTTTATATCCATATTACCAAGGTATGAGGGTTCCATTTCTTCCACATGTTTCCGGACATTTAATATCTTTTGGATTGTAGTCATCTTGCTGGATATGAGGTAGTGGTTGGTTAGTTATCTTTTCATGTGCTGTTGGAGAGACATAGTGTGAACAAGAATTCCTGCAAAGAATCGCTGTCTGCAAGACTGATTGAAAACTGCAGTCATGGGAAAGGTTGGGATGTTGCTGGTCCAGATGCTAATTACCTTATCTTGGGCTGCCTTTGGCCCCTGGGATGGCCATTTCTTGCCCAGTTTGTGTCAGAATTAACATACTGTGACTAAAAGGTCGAAAGCTTTGGAATCTATTGACTTAGCGGCCTACTAGTTTCCGCTAACCCCAAAGCTAAAATTGTCACCAGGCATGGTAGCACATACTTTTAATCCCAGCACTCTGGAGGCAGGGGCAGGCAGATCTATGAGTTCAAGACCAGCCTGGTCTAGGTAGTTTTCCAAGACAGACAGGGCTATGCAGAGAGATCCTGTCTCAAAAGAAACAAAAATCCAAAACCCAAACCAAAAAAGCTGAGAATGTCATCAGATAACATCTTAGACCTATAAAAAAGCTCCCCATCTTGTTGTAATACCCTCTCTGATGTACCCACCAATGTATTTCAAACTTGTCTTGATTTTTTTTCTGTGAAACTATAAAAACTTCATGAAACTGCTTTCATGTTGAAACAGACTTTGGGGTAACCAGTTTTCTGGATCCAGGGTCACTCAAAATGGTTCCAGAACAAACAATGGGCCACCAAGTTACCATGCAAACTGAGACATGCCCATTATGAGCTGGCTATTATAGTGATATATTATTTATATTTTAATAAATAAAGCTTGCCTGGAGGAAGATCAGAGGGCAGAGCAACCATACTA
>NW_004949101.1:16899789-16918221 GCF_000317375.1 Microtus ochrogaster | reverse complement strand
TATATAATTTATTATTATTTTATATATACAAAAGTATATACAATAAGAACAAATATCAAGTATTGTCCAGGCAAAAGAAGAGGCAAAAACATACATAAAAATTAGAATTACAACCAGCATGAACAATATCAAACAAGAGATATATGCTAAATATTTCAATAGTTATTCTATCCTAAGGAGCTTAAGTCTTATATTAAAAATGGCTTGGCTAAGTCTTCAACCCATCAAAGACCTTAGAAGAGAAATAATACTACTTGTGTAAACAGAAAGTACAATAAAGCAACTTCAAAAAAGGTGTAAGAAATGATAGAGACAAAAAAATAAAAAAAAAAAGAAATGATAGAGACAACCGGCTACCTGGGCAATCACCCAAAGTCTCATTTGCAGCATTGGGGCATGATGTGGGAGTCCCCTCTGTGTGCTGTAATTACCATTAATGAATAAAGAAACTGCCTTGGCCTGTTGATAGGGCAGAGCTTAGGTGGGCAGGGAAGACAGAAGTGAATGTGGGGAGAAAGAAGGGTGGAGTGAGGGAATTCCATGGATCTGCTGCCAGAGTCAGAATGAATCTTTGCCAGTAAGCCACTGCCACGTGGCAATATGCAGATTAATAGAAATGGGTTAAATTAATATGTAAGAGATAGCCAATAAGAAGTTAGAGCTAATGGGCCAAGCAGTGATTTAATTTATACAGTTTCTGTGTGATTATTTCGTGTGTAAGCTAGCCAGGTGGCCCAGAAGAACAAGCGGCCCCCTCCTTGCAACAGGAGCAACCAACTTTAGCTAAGGCCTAGAGTAACTGACAGACCATTTTCAGAGGCAGTCTTGGCAAGGTTTGGCAGTCTTTTTGTTTGTATCCTGCTTGTCCAGTCTGGACACTGTGCATTTTGTCAGTGGTTGAAGCAGGGGCAGTTCTTTGCCCAAAGGCCAGTTTTGCCAAGAAGGGAACAAGCTCCAAGTGGAGTGTCTTCAGTGCCCAACATTCTCTTGGGAATAGATTGGTGCTGCCAGGATCAATCGTCTCTCATGTCAACACGACAAAAGTGGGCCAGTATCTCAGAGGCTATTGGCTGAAGGAGTTCCCACAGCAGTTGACTGAGGAAGAAATGACTAGGGCCTGGTTTACTGATAGCTCTGCATGCTGTGAAGACATCATCCACAAATGGAGAGAGGGAGCATCACAATCCCATTCTAGGACACTGTTGAAGGGAAATCTTCACAGTGGGCAGAACTCTGGACAGTACACATACATTTTGCTTGGAAGGAGAAATGGCCAGATGTACCATGTTTACTGATTTATGGGCTGCAGCCAATGGATTGCTTAGATGCTCAGGGATGTGGAAAGAATATGACTGAAAAACTGATGAGAAAGACATCTGGGGAAGAAATTTGGGGGGGGGGGGGATCTCTCCAAATGGGCAAAGTATGTGAAGATAATTGTGTCCTGTGAATTTTTTCTTGACAGGATTTCTCTGTGTCTCTCTGGCTGTCCTGGCACTCACTCTATAGACTGGGCTGGTCTATAGATCCACCAGCCTCTGCCTCCTAAGTATAGTGATATTTTATTTGTGTTTTAATAAATAAAGCTTGCCTGAAGGTCAGAGTGTAAAATTAACCACACTAGTCAGCCATACAGGCCAGGCAGTGGTGGTGCACACACCTTTAATCCCAGCACTAGAGAAGAATATAAGGCGGGATGAGACAGGAACTCACTCTCTTTTCAGGCTGAAGATTTCATAGAGGTAAGAGCTCTCTAGTGGTTGGCTGTGTTGCTTTTCTGATTTTCTGGGTTATTATTATTCATGCTACACATAAGTGCTTGGATTAAAGACATATGCCACCATGCCCAAATAATTGTGTCCCATGTAAACAATCATCAAAAAGTAACCAGGTAAGGGGAGTTCTGTAATCAAGTAGATAGGATGACTGGCTCTGTGGACAGTCAGACTTTCCCCAGCTACTCCTGTCATTGTACAATCCCCCAACCTCCAAAAAAATCTGTCCAAATATCCAGAAATATTTGGACTATAAGAGGACTTCTGGCAATTAGATAAAAACTGGTTCCCATCTGCCTTACCTCTGGCAGACTGGAATATGCCTATACCTGTAGTTGCATATCAAAGATCATGCTGGCCTCCAGGCTCTCTCTGCATCCACAAGTACCTGTTAAATATTTCAAAGTCCACACTAGCATCCTACCCCTTCTCACCTCCCTTGGCTTCCCTTCTCCCAAATACCCATTTGTTTCCTTTATAATGGCAAGGTGTCCTTCTACCCTACCTACCCCGCCCCACCACCCCACCTCACCCCACCACCCATTCTCACACTCTCTGTTCTCCATTCCCTGCTGTTTTTCCTTCTCTCACAGAGAGCCCAGGCCATGTCCGGTCTTTTGGCCACATTCAGTCTGCTTCCTTCTCTTCTTTGGATTCTTCCAGATGCCTCTGGCTGTTCTTTCACACCTACAATAAAAACCTTATCAATATATGGAGCAGTCATGTCGGCAATTTCTTTACCATGTGCCCTGGAATACCTCTGGTGCCAGAACTCAGTAGGGACACAATGGACCTCCTTCCCAGGGGCTCAGCTTGTCCTAACTGAACAAAGCTGTCGATTTGACTGGATCGTTTATATGGATCGTTTGTTTCTGAAGACTTTTGCCACCTACCATTTTTGACTCCAAATTTTAGAATCCATCTCTTGAGCTTCTCTTCCACCTGCTCCAATCACTCATCTCTCCTCATCTCCTATGTCTGATAAGTGCTTCCCTGGAGTGGTCTGCTCAATCTCTGTCTCCCTCAGTTCCTGGAGTCTACTACTGATAACAGAAGTCATGCCTTTCTCACCCTACTGGGTCCAGGAACAAAGTGGGAGAGATGGAGGTTGTGCATAAGTTCAACAATATGAACTTCCTCTTTCCAAGGCTGGTCCGGCTACCGCCACTGCTGAGTGTCACATCTGCCAGCAGCAAAGACTAACAGCCTCTGATATGGAATCATTCCCAAGTGACCAGCTAGTAACCTGCTAGACAATTGCCTACATTGGACCACTTCCTTTGGTCAACCGATGCTTTGTCCTCACTGAAATAGATTGTTATGAATCCTGCATGTAATGCCTCTACTAGAACAGCATCCACATACTTATAAAATGTCTTATCCACAGCAATGGTATTCCACACAGCATTGCTTCTGCCTATGGAACTCACTTCATAGCCAGAGATGTGGGACAACTGGCCTATGCTCATGGAATCTACTGGTCTTACCATGTTCCACACCATGCTAAAACAGCCGACTTGATAGAATGGTGGAATGGCCTTTGAAGACATAGTTATAGTGCCAATTAGGGAAACTTTTTGAAGATACAATTACATGGCAATTAGGTGGCAGTATCCTGGAGTGTGAGGGCAGGGTTTTCCAGGAGTTCAAAGTACATGCTTTGAATTAGTATCCGTTGTAAGGTACAGTTTCTCTTATAGCCAGCACAAAGAGTTAAGAGTCAAGGGCTAGAAATGGGAATAGTTCCACTCACTATTACCCCTACTAACTCTCTAGGGAAATTTTCACTTCCTGTTCCCCTAACCTTAAGTTCTGCTGATCTAGAAGTTCTGGTTCCTGAGGATTGAGTGTTCCTGCCTGGAGACACAGCAAACATTCCCATGATCTGGAAACTTAGAAACTTGGATACTTTGGGCTCATGATAGCCTTAAGCCAACAGGCTAAGAAAGAAATAACAGCATTAGGAGGGGTGATTGATCCAGACTACCAGGGGGGAATTGGATTGCCTCTTCACTATGGAGGTAAAGAAGATTATGTCAGTAGTGCAGGAGATCCTTTAGGATGTTACCATGTCCTGTGGTTAAAACCAATGGAAAATTACAATAGCCTAATCCAGGAAGGATGACAAAGGGCCATGACACTCTAGGGTTGAGGATATGAGTCACTCTTGCAGGAAAAGACCTGGGACCTGTTGAGGTGCTTGCTAAGGGTGGAGGAATTACAGAATAAGTAGTAGAGGAAGGTAGCTATAAATATCAGCTAGGGTCACATGATCAGATGCTGAAACAAGAATTGTAATTGACACGTGTTTCTGTAACATTTCATTAAGAAGATGTGTGGCATGAATCCTAATTGGTCTTAATAATAAAAACCTGGAGTCAGATATCAGGGTGAATGCTGGAAGATCAGAGAAGAAAAGGAGGCAGTCACTAGAGAGACTTTTTACCTTTACTGAATCTTCAGACCTAGGGGGGCAAGATCCTGTCTTTATGAATTCTCAGATTGAATGCTTAGGCTGAATGCCATGCTCCTGTCTCTTCTTGCCTTCTATTCCTCTCTCCGCTCAGTCATATCCCTTTCCGTCTCTTCTACTTTTATTTTGGGATTGAAGGTGTGTGGCTCCCAAGTACTGCGATTAAAGGTGTGAGCCGCCACCATCACCTGGTTGTCTTTCTCTTTTAGACTGGACCAATCTTGCATAGCCCAGGGTGGCCTTAAACTCACATCTGTATACCTCTCTCTCCCAAGTGTTGGGATTAAAGGTATGTGCCTTCCCTGCTTGACCTCTATGGCTAACTAATATCTAGCTCCGACTCTGTCAGGCAAACTTTGTTAAAGCACAAACAAAATATCACCACATTGCCACCTGTTTTGCCTAAAATTAAAAAGGTTATAAATAAGAAAAACTATATACAATAAGTACAATAATAATGATATACAATATATACAATAAGTAAAATAATAGGCAATAATACATCAGCAATATCTAGTCTATTTGCATTTGACAAATTCAGAGAAAATACTCCATTATCTATCCTATCTTGGTGAGTAGAAAGTCTTATACTTAATTCACTTTCTATCTTAACTTGCATTACCATCCAAAACTGTCTTTTGATGTCTCAACCTTATACACTTTACACCTATTTATTTCTTTTCTGAGTCTAATAAACAAGGAAAACTATAATTATAACTATCTCATCTTTAACTACCTCAGAGACCTGAGAAAAAAATGATATAAACTGAATAAGCAGGAAGTGCGAGCAAGTGACTTTCAAAAAGATGTGAGAAATGACAGAAACAGCTGCCTACCTGAAGAGTCACCCAAGGTTCCTCTGTAACATCAGGACACCCATCTTCAGCCTCCAGGCCTAGAATATTGACAGACTTTTCTATGGAGCAGGGTTTTTGAAGGACTGTCCTACTTTCTCTTCGCATATTTCAGCAGTTCTTTCTTTTGTGTCCTGCTTGTCCAATTTGGACAGTATTCTGCCAGCAGTAGAGTGAGGACACTTTCTTGTCAAGTGCCTAACTTTTACTACTAAGAAAATAAACTCCATATGGAGTTCCTCCAATGCCCATCATCCTTCCTGCCAGGAGCAGACATGTCTCATTGTCATAAAAAAAAAAAGAACCTATGTGATTAAGACATCTTAAATGTCATATTCTGTAGATCTTTGAAGTATTTGAAGATGACTACCTAAAATGTCTCTGTTTAACCTTGAAAACATACCTTACATGACTACAAGTTTGATTGTAATAGGTGACTAACTACTAACCCACATTCTTTATCATCCTAAATAGTTGGTTGTTGGGGACTGTGGATCCCCAGACCCTGAATTTCCTGTAAGCAACTTGTTATGCTTGCAGCTTCTCTGAGCAAAACAACTTGTTTTCCTCTGCTCTGAGCAGCCTGAAGCTGCTCTGAGCATGAGACCCCCTGAAGGCAGGGGAATAGTTCCTGATGAGTCTGCAGCTGAAAGATCTTGAGAGCTGGGGTGTGGCCAGAGCACTGTATAAGCTGGCGGATCTCTGTGAGTTCGAGACCAGCCTGGTCTACAAGAGCTAGTTCCAGGACAGGCTCCAAAACCACAGAGAAACCCTGTCTCAAAAAACCAAAAAAAAAAAAAAAAAAAGCTGCCCCTGAACACAATAAAGGGGACATTCTTGGTGAATTCAAGAATGACCCATGTCTCTGTCTCTCTGTCTGTATATGTCAATCTCCAGGCTCATGAAACTCTATCCCATAGTGCAAACATTGGGCATTACAGTTGGTCATAATAACTTTCAAGGACTAGAAATTTGCATTACATTGTTTTTTTTTTTTTTTTTTTTTGGTTTTTCGAGACAGGGTTTCTCTGTGCCTTTGGAGCCTGTCCTGGAACTAGCTCTGTAGACCAGGCTGGTCTTGAACTCACAGAGATCCGCCTGCCTCTGCCTCCCGAGTGCTGGGATTAAAGGCGTGCGCCACCACCGCCCGGCCTGCATTACATTGTTAAGTGAGCTGTATAGGTACAATATCTTGAACAAGATTAGAAATATATGCACAGTATAATCTAATAAAAATAACCTTAAATTTGCCGGGCGATGGTGGCGCACGCCTTTAATCCCAGCACTCGGGAGGCAGAGGCTGGCGGATCTCTGTGAGTTCGAGACCAGCCTGGTCTACAAGAGCTAGTTCCAGGACAGGCTCCAAAACCACAGAGAAACCCTGTCTCAAAAAACAAAAAAAACAAAAAAACAAACAAACAAAAAAAAAGCTGCCCCTGAACACAATAAAGGGGACATTCTTGGTGAATTCAAGAATGACCCATGTCTCTGTCTCTCTGTCTGTATATGTCAATCTCCAGGCTCATGAAACTCTATCCCATAGTGCAAACATTGGGCATTACAGTTGGTCATAATAACTTTCAAGGACTAGAAATTTGCATTACATTGTTTTTTTTTTTTTTTTTTTTGGTTTTTCGAGACAGGGTTTCTCTGTGGCTTTGGAGCCTGTCCTGCTGGCACTAGCTCTGTAGACCAGGCTGGTCTCGAACTCACAGAGATCCGCCTGCCTCTGCCTCCCGAGTGCTGGGATTAAAGGCGTGCGCCACCACCGCCCGGCTCTCTATCATGTCTTTTTTGAAGGTGTATTTATTTGTTATGTATGAAGTGTTCTGACTGCATGTATGCCTGCAGGACAGAAGAGGACAATAGATCTCATTATAAATGTATGTGAGCCACCATGTGGTTGCTGGGATTTGAACTCGGGACCTCTGGAAGAACAGCTAGTGTTCTTAACCTTTGACCCATTTCTCCAGCCCCTATCCTACCATTTCTATATTCCCTTTTCATTTCAAAACAAGAACCCTGAATCTAACCTACTTTGTTCATCTTTTTTTCCTATTACCAATAATAACTTGTAATTGACCACCCTAAATGATGACAAATATCCATAAACCACCAAATGACCAAAAACCATCCACCCCACCTCTTGGGAATGTGTGTGTCATGTTCTTAAAGTTACTTCCTGCTGTCTGGGGGAGAGGACATCTTTAAGGGATCCTGTAAAGAAAAATGTAGGTTATTTGTCAAGTCCTGGGAAAGGTAGCTGTATCATTTCTTGACCAATCTCTGTGTCATGGGGAAGTATAGTGCTTATCTCTAATCCTGGCTAGAGTAGTCTGTGAGGCTGGATCATCTCTACTAGCCACCTCAAAATGGTCCTGAGCACTTCATAGTCCAAAGCCAATTTTTGGGTGGTATTTTTCAGTTTAATGTTGTTATCATAGTCCAGGTGGATTCATCATTGTGGGATTCTATTATCTTTTTGGAGACTTCAGAGGGCACATAAGGTCAGATTGTTTTTTTTTCTTGGTATTTTTTCCAGGTAGTTCTCCCTTCTTCTTTGGATGCTTATTTGTCCAAATGTCTTTAAATTCCTCAAGATGCTTGTTTTTATTTTCCTGAAAAGACAAAAACAAAACTCTCTTCAACCCTAACTTTGGGGAGTTTCCCTTTTGGTAAGCTATATTTGATCAAATGAAAAACATTTGTTAGTTTTAAAGTTAGTTGAGATTGAACAGCCATGCTATTTGATGAACTATCATCTCTTCTAATCAAGAGGTCTCTCTTGTTCAAATCTAATCTTTGTCAATTTTGATTTATGGTGTCTTCTGAATTTTGTTTTATCTTCTATGGGTATTCTATCTTCCAGAGCAGTATGGTTTCTTATAATAGGCATTGGGTTCTTCAGTTGCTCTGGGAAGGAGTTTCCTCCATGGTGATGTGAAACAACTGAACTTGGAATGAGGGTCTGTAAGAGGACTCTCAAGGAGTTTCTTGAACTTGGCAAAGGGTTACCTCGACTGTCCCTTGTTGTTCTACATTCATTAGTCCAATGCCTGCCCTTGCCACGCCTTCTACATAATCCAGAAGGGAGGAGCTGTAACACGAGCGCCTGCTTGTTGGGGTTTCTGTCCTGCCCAGTTCCCATAGCTGGTAAGCCCCAAAGAAAATTACACAGAGGTCTACATAAATTATAAACTGATTGGCCCAGTTTATAGCACAGGCTTCTTATTAACCTTATAACTTATATTAGCCCACCATTCTTATCTATGTTAGCCACATGGCTCAGTACCTTTTTCAGCGGGGTAGGTCACATCTTCCTTTTTCTGTATCTGGGCAGGACTGGGGGGGAAGCTTCATTCTTCCCAGAATATTCCTTTTCTCATTGCCCCACCTCTACTTCCTGTCTGGTTGTCTTGTCTATACTTCCTGCCTGGCTACTGGCCAATCAGTGTTTATTTAAAACATAATTGACAGAATACAGAATTTTCCCGCACCATTTCCCCCTCTTTTTTTTAAAAAATAAAACAATAACATGCATAGTCCATTTTTTTGGGAATATGAGAGTAGTTTTCCAGGCTACTTCCTGCTGGTTGGGGGCACTGATAATCTTATGGGGACATAAAGAAAATTTAGAGCTCCACAGAAACCTTAATAACTCCCCTTTTGTGGTCAAATGCATTCAAGAGCATACTTGGAACTAGAGGCAGTGGGAAACCAGCCTAGACTGGTTTTTTTGGGTGCATGCACAGTGAGGTAAACTGTGTCCCCTGAGTGAACTTTTAGGGAAAATTACCTAAAATCATGCCTATGCATGATTGGGCATATATAAGATTACAATCAACTGCATCATGAGAAAGAACATGCACAGCAAACAAAGGCTGATGAAATTCAAGCCTGTCAATCAAGACAAAAAGCTACCCATTCTCTACCCCAGCATCCACCGCCTCATCTTGGACCTACAAAAAGATGCCCCAGGAAATAAACCAGAGTGGATAGCTCACTGCTTTCTTAGAGCAGAGATGTCCCACACTTTTCAATTTGCTTAAGAGGAGGTTTTAAAAGTGTCTATGTGTGGCCAGTGAGATAGCTCAGTGGGTAAAAACACTTGCAGAACTAGCCTGGCAACCTGCGTTTGATCCCCAGAACCCACATAAAGGTGTGGAGAGAACCAACTCAACCAAGTTGTTTGACTTTCACAATGCCCCCTCCACACCATACATTATACACATGCGTGTGTATACATACACTAATGATGATGATAATAATAAATTAAGATAAAAATAAGAAGTATAAAGCTTGCCTTGACTCTTAACTGCTCTCTGTCATGATGAGAGCATGGCACAATAATAATCGCTGATCTTAAAATGAGGGGGCTTGTGAGATGGATTTGAATAGCACCTGTGGCCTGGAATGAAGATCAACAGATTCCAATTAAAACCAGAAGAATTACAAAACTAAGAGTTTGGCCGGATATGGTGGCACACACCTTTATCACAGCACACAGGAGGCAGAGGCAGGGAGAATTTCTGTGAGTAGAGACCAGCCTGCTCTACATAGTAAAGTCCTGACCCCCACAAACAAACAAAACTAAGAAATCAAAGTTATGGGTAAAACTTTGAAGCTTGTGATAAGAGAATTTTGAGATGTACTAATGTACTAAATTAAGTTATAGGTCAGAGAATAGCGGGAGGAAAGAATGAGATCATTTTGACTCACAGTTCAAGTTGAATCCACAGAAAAAGAAAAAAGGAAGTTGTTTTACATTCCTTTACACAAGAGTGCCCTAAAACTTGATGTAGTCCCCCTACATCTGCTTCTCAGGTGATGGGATTACAGGCACATAGCAACACGTCCAAATATACACCGTCCTTTCTTGCTACAGAACTCAGGTGTTCTGGAAACAAATGGTTTAATTCACAGCTTAATAGCTACTTGGAAGTGGAGGAAACTGGCCAAGTTGCAGAAAGTAGATCATTTGGGACATATCTTCTAATGTAATATTTTTTTAATTTTAATTTTTAATAATTTAATATTTAATAATTTTTAATTATTTAACATAATTTCGTTTTTGACTCTTTGGGAATTTCACATCATACATTCTAATTCCACTCACTTCCACATCCTCCCCTTACCCCTGCAGTGCCCGCCCCCCCAAAGAAAAGAAAAGAAAACAAGCAAACACAAAAATTAAAATAAAAATACAAAAAGCAAACAAAAAACCTCTTCACTTCTCCATCTTTCCCACCTCTCCAACACCTCTTCATTGGTCCTGGTGGCACTGGGGGCTTCGGTGTGTCACACAGTGTACCCTTTTGTTCAGTCAGCTTTACTTGGAAATGTTCATCGCAATGAGTTATTGGTCTGGTTCAAGGCCTCTAGTTTCATCATACATGATTTCTGTGGCCCCGTGAGATGACACGGGTCACAGACATCAACACAGATCCCGGCTGCAGCAGGACCCTGGACCCAGACACCACCCTTGGCAGTAGCCCAGGCCTAGATGACACCATGACCCCAGGTGGTAACACAGGCCATTCAGATCTGTATGGACCTGGATGCAGCATGGCCCTTGGGCAACAAACATGGTTCCAGGTGGCTGACCAGACCCCAAGCAACCATATGGCCCTCACTGCAACATGACATTGACTCAGACACTGGCTGTTATAGGGCCACAGACCCAGACATGGCCCTGGGCAGCAGCTCAGGTCTGGACAACAGCATGGCCCCGGATGGCAGCACAGGCCACCTAGATCAGTGTGACTCCAGCAGTGTCATGGCTCTTGGACACCTTCACAGTGACCGGTGGCAGCTCAGACACTGGACAATGGAGCTGACCCTTCCCCTTCAGCACTTGGGAAAGTAGACCCCACACCCTTCATGGGCATCACAGTAAAACAGCCCCTGGCTGTGGTAGTACCATAGACCCAGGCGTGGCCACTGTTAGCAGCCGGGGTCTGGATGTCACCGTGGCCCCAGGTGGCAAGAAGCGCTCCCACATCAGCCTGCTTCTCACTGCCTTCACTTCTTCCGGTCTACATTTTTCCACAGCAGGTGAACCATTCAGCTGCACTTGAAAGAGCTGCACCCTGTGACAAAGCACCCGAGGAAATAAAAGGAAAAAAAAGTTAATTTGGCTCCATTGCTTGTGGGTCTCTGGTGAAACAGAGCCTCATCATGGGGACCATGCAGGAGAGCAAAGCTGCTCACCTCAACGTGACTGGGAAGCAGAATGAATGGGAGAGAGGGGCTACAGCAAACCGTTACATTAAGTCAGGCAGGTGCAAGCCACTCCAGGCCAGCCTGTGTCCTCGAGATCCAGGCCCCATGATGATGAGCAAGCATATGATGGAGAAAGAGAAGCAGAATGGTTCATGTTCTGTGGGAAAAAAGTCAATAAAAAGCTAAGTCATTGGATCCCACTCAGAGAAAAAACAATGAATCTCATGAACTATCAGTGTAAATAAGAAGGCAACAGACTAGAAATCAGTCAATCAACCAATCAATCAATCAATCAATCAATCAATCAATCAATCAATCCAGTCCATCAACCTGTTTTCAGTCATCTAGATAAAAGAATGAGATGGTACAGAAACCCAAGAAGCTGAATATTTGTTCTTTAGACTGTTAGTCATACGTTTACATTGTAGATAACTGCGAAACACGGTCACTTAGAATCCTCTTGTGGCCTATGTGGTGCTACAAGTAGAACCAGGGCATCATGGGTACTAGGCAAGTGCTCTTCAATTGACGTACAGCTCCAGGACAACCCACACTGAAATGTTTTTCTTTTATTATATTTATTATTTATTTGTGTGTGTGCATGTGCAAGTGAGTGTGTGTGCGCGTATGCGCGTGTGTGCGCGCACATGCAAGAGTCAGAGAACAATCTGTGGGAAATCCATTCTCTCCTTTTAGCATGTGGATCTTAATAGGTTTTCTGTATCCCAATAATAGGTTTCTTAGTCAATGTGTCAGTCAGATCAAGCCAAATTAAAAAGTAAAAGACCAGGTGTATTCTGAGCAAAGCAACTCCCGGTGACTCTCCAGCCCCCAGAGATTGAGGCAGGGGGTGGGGGAAGGATAAAACATGATTCCCTCCCCCCTGTGGTCTTTAGTCCTCGTCCTACCTCTCCTACCCCTGTCCATGTTAGACAATTTTCTCAGTAACTCCTGCCACTGTATTACAAATCTCCCGGATCTCAGGAACTTTGCTCCACCCCAGGTCCCCAAGAATGATGGCAGGAATCCAACTGAGGGTGTATTGTTGCTTGGCCAGTCAGCGTATTGATTTTCCTGAGTTCGCTTGGGACTGAATTATGGGTGACCTTTTTCCAGAGTCTCAAGTTTGGTAAGGAGCAGAGGCAACTTGCCCTTGAAATGGCTGTCAAATTCTCAAACTGCCTCTCCTCCAGAATTCTGTCGAACAGAGAAACTTGGGCCCATGTGTGTGTTCCATGCCCTTTCTCAGCTACCTCTGTTCAGCTGGAACCTCCAGTTCACTCCTGCATGATTCTGAAGGCCCCTTTCCTGTCTCCAAACCCTGCTCTCTCAGAGACTCCAACAAAGCAAAGGTGCCAAAAGGCCCAGTTCCGCGCTCTTGGTGACTGTTGCAGCTTCCCCCCTGTTGCTGCCAGCAGCCCAAGTCCCACCAAAGTGCACAGCTTTTGACCACACTTGGGCACAAACCCAGCTTTTGATCGACACATCATTACCCCTCACCTACAAACTATAAAGTCTTTCTGCTTTCGTTTTTGATTGCGGCTTCTTCAGCCTTGATCTCTGGGACAGGGGAATTCATCTGGGAATTGTTTTGCTCAAATAAACCTGCTGTTAAACTTCTTCAGTTTGGCTTGCTCTGGCTTACTGCTTTGGTGGGGAAACCTATTATGGCGGGGGGAAGATGCAGAAAAATAAAATGACTGTTCTCAGTAATAACCGTGTATGTCTCTGGAAAATGACTAGATGGAAAGAAAAAAAGGTTAAAGTCTATGCAAGTTCTGAGGGTCCAATAATGTTTTAAGATATATAAAAGATTTTTGAGGGTAAGACTGTTTTAAGATATATGGGTCTGAGGATGTGAAAGCGTAAGTCAGTTCAAAGGGTCTCAGAAATTTATTCAAGATGTAAATGCAAGTTGTAGAGGCATAAATAATTTAAGGTATATGAAAATGGGAAACATTTCAGATTTCTTTCCCCTTCTATGATACTGTTACACTAAGATTTCTAAAGTTCAGAATTTTAACATTGATGGATGGAGTTCAGATAAGCTGGCAGAGCACTGACTACTTACTGTTCAGTTATAAGCTCAAGATTTTAAATTTCCTTTAGTTGCCCTCCAAGTATAGACTTAAAGCTGCATCTCATCAGACTAAAGACATTTCTATCTAATCTACATCTAGTTCTCTGGACAGAGGAAGAGTGATCATGCTTTTTAAACCAAATCTATAGCTTTTGCTAGGACGCAAAGGTGTGAGTCTACTCCAGCTGTTTCACAGAAACCTGTTACCTGCTTTTCTGCAATGCAGATTTCAGTACAGATTGGCAATGCTAATATATCTAAAACTTTTATGTCTTTTTGTAAACTAAAAAAATCATGTAAGCTTCAGAGGCTCAAAGGAGTCATAAGACTTGAACCCACTTCTCACAGGTCAAAAGGATCCAGATAAGTACAGCCTAAGGTTCCCCATATATCTATTTCTTTTTTAATATTTATTTATTTATTATGTATACAATATTCTGTCTGTGTGTATGCCTGCAGGCCAGAAGAGGGCACCAAACCTCATTACAGACGGTTGTGAGCCACCATGTGGTTGCCGGGAATTGAACTCAGGACCTTTGGAAGAGCGAACAATGCTCTTAACCTCTGAGCCATCTCTCCAGCCCCCGTATGTCTATTTCTGAGAATGGTATTTCTCTCTCTCCTCATCTTAGGCTTCTCCCCTTCCTCAATTACGAGGACTATGGTTCTAAAGTTCCAAATGTAAGGTTTTCCTTTAAGTTCCTAAATTTTAACTTCTGACCCTAGTCTATAATCTGTCTCAGCAGATTTCTACTTGACTGACAGACACATTCAAGCATCTGCTACTGACTACAGCAGGCTCCAAACAACTACAAGCCCTGGACTTACTGAAAGCTGATGTGGACCAGTCCAACTTATGTAAATGCTCCCTATCTCTTCAGCTGGGTCAACAAACCAGACGCTTCTTGTGAATGCCCCATTGCCTGAGTTCACTCCTGGCCTTTAATTAGTATTCCAGTCTTCCTGGGGCTTGACAACAACATCCTAGTTTCAGCAGAAAGTAGTTGCAGAAGAGAGGACATCACCCCTTGCCCCCCAGCAGGCTAGAATGTTAGATCAAAAGGAAACTCCCTGGCATAGGGGACAAAATAGCTAACTATAGTGACTACTGGGATACCAGGAAAGGTATTTGTTAAAACCAAGTATATCTAGTATGATAGGGCACCTAATCTCTATTATGTAAAACAGGAAGGTTAAGATATAGTTAATTGTTGTTTCTTTATAAACCACTCAGGTTTGTTTTAAATAATCTAGCTGTACTTAAAAAATAAAAAAAGAATTGCAAAAAAGGGGATCTGAGACAAAGTAGCTAACTGATCCCCATTCTCATCTCCAGATTTCTTCTGGATGGTAACTCTGATGTCAGCTATTACAGGGCTCTTGATCCTTCTGCTTCTACTAATTCTGATGGCTCTTGCATCATTGATGCCTTAACTAAATGATCATTTTAGACTGAAATGATTATGCTGAAGTTTTTTTTAGATCCCAATATAGACATGAACCCATTACAGAGTCAAGGATTTGATTTACAATACAACTCAATTGGGGAATGTGAGAGCCAAAGTTACATTTTTAAGTTTTAATTTCTATACCTTGATATCCATGAAACAAAAATGCCTCTGATCTATAAGTCCTTGCCCAAGGACAGAGTGTTCCTGAAATACTGGAGGCTATTGTTTGCTGGAGATAGTAAGCCATGTGTTTTCACTCCCCTAACCAAGTTTGTTTAAACCACCTGCAGAGGATGTGCTTGGTCACACATGGGTGGAAGGTATGAAGGGTGATGGTCCATTAGGACGTATGCTTGCCCCTGATGGGAACTGATGAGAAACACAATGAGTTGTGGATTTTCCTTCTTAAGCTGCTGAAAATCATGATTTTGGGCCATTTCCCAGGAACCTGGATATATGGACCTGGTCAGAGCCCATCCACCTGGCTAGTATTTAATTAAAACTTGCTTCAGTTTTGGCTTTAAACTGTGGTAGTGGCCTTACTCTCAACCAGAGGGATTAGTATTTTCTAGAGACCCCCCAATGAGAATCAGACTACCCACTCAAATTCTAAAGCTGGACTTTTTACTCCAGAACTCTGGGGTTGAGAAGCACTTAAGAAGGCATGTGCTTTGGGATATTTCAAGGTGCTGATGCTGTCCTCAGTTTGTGGACTATTGGATTGGAGTGCCATCCTGAGAAATGCAGCTAGCATCTATGGAGGCCTCCTGGGTACCATGAAGATGCCAACAGCCCCAGGCAATAGGAAACTGTTGAAGAAGCTGCCAGCCACTTCCTGCCACCCAGCTCCCGGCCGCCTGGCTAGCTTATGCCCCAAAATAAAGACACACAAACTGTATTCATATAAACATTGCTTGGCCCATTTCTATTAATGTGTGTAGCACCATGAGATGTGCTTACCAGGAAGATTCTAGCCTACGTCCATCCTGGGTTGGAGCTTCATCGCATCTGCCCCAGAGAGGAGAGGAAATGGCATCTGTCTGAGGTGTCTTACCTTACTTCCTCTTCCTCCCAGCATTCTGTTCTGTTTACTCCACCCACCTAAGGGCTGGCCTATCAAATGGGCCAAGGCAGTTTCTTTATTAACCAATGACCTTCCTCCATCAGGAAACAGTCTAGAGAACATGATGCCCACATTCCCAAGAGGAAAGACTTCACTTTCTGGGCCTGGAAGCTGAAAGCTGATGTTGTCCTGGTACCTCTGTCCCCATCACTAAGGAGACTACAGAAACTTGTGTTGATGGTCTAGGTAACAGACTAGTTTCTGCCATTTTAATTGATATACAAGCCATTTGTTATATTTTCTGTTATAATTTATCCTTCTCTGACCTGATGATGTTTGGTTGTAGATGGAGGCTGTTCATTCGCTTTCTAGCTGCCCAGACCCAAAATAATCACACAGAAACTATATTAATTGCAATGCTGTTTAGACAATAGCTCAAGTGTATTTCTAGCTAGCACTTACATCTTAAATTAACCCATTATTATTATTTTATATTTTACCATGAGGCTCATGGTTTACCAGTAAAGTTTCAGGGAGGGGGTGTCTATCTCCCTTGGCAGCTACATGGCATCTCTCTGACTCTGCCTTCTTTTCTCCTCTATCTCTGCTTGGAATTCCTGCCTTACCCAGTTCTGCACTGTCATAGACCCAAAGCAGATTCTTTATTAACCAATGGTAATAAAACATATTCATAGAATACAGAGGGGAATCCCACATCATTTGATGACTAGGCTAGTGATAGTTTCACCAGTTTAATAGTTCCCTTTGACACGCAAGGCTATAGCCACCTTGGTAGTTCTTTAGTTAGTTCAGTAAGTTTCTGTTGAAAAACAAGTTTGCCTTGTTCACAGGTTTCATAGTAAAAGATAAACAGGTTTCAGATGTAACTTTCCACTGAAGGAATAAAGAAAATGATTTAAGATGTATAAATGTAAGTTGTAAGATATAACTAAATGAGTTAAGTTGCGCAAAGATGTTTTAGACTTCAGTCCACTCTCTATAGTATTGTCACACTGGGATTTCAGAGGTTTAGAGTTTTAGCGTTGATAAATGGAATTCTGATAAACTGATGAAGCACTGACTATATACTACTCAGTAACAAGTTCAAGATTTTAAATTTCTGTTGGTTCTCTTCTAAGTACAGACTTAAAGGTGCATCTCATTAGGCTAAAACATATATCAGGCTCTCTAAACATAGGAAAAATGATTATGCCTTTTAACCCAAAGCCATAGCCTTTGCTATGACACTAAGGTGTAAATCTGCTTCAGCTGTTTTGCACCTACATGTTCCTGGGGAAAGAGTGCTGCTACTGTATCAACAAATCTGGTGGAAACTAATATCAAGTCACTGCACAGACTCTCTGAAGAACTTTACCAATACAACCAGTAACATCTCCATTCTGTTCTTTCTGGCAGTCTTCACTCTTCCCACAGCTAGTCCCGTTCATAGGGCCAGTGGTAATAATCTATTTTCCTCCTAGCAATGTGCTTTCTCTGTCTTCTTCAGGAACGGATTCACAAGGTCTCCAGGGTGGCTGCCAATAGAATGCTTCTTCACCCATACCTCTGGCTGAGCATGAGCCCACCAACTCCCAGCTCCACCACTCCATGTAACTCCATGCCAATAGGAAGTAGTCAAATTTGAACCAGTGCCCATGCACCCAAAAAGGTTATGTTGTCTTTTTGGAATCTCCAGCTCACTCCTGCATGACCCAGAAAGCCCTATTCTTCTCTCTCTCTCTCTCTCTCTCTCTCTCTCTAAACCCCACCCTCTCAGAGAGTCTTCAACATCCCCCCAAAAGGCGCTAAAGTTCAGCATTCTTGGCAAATATTGCAACTTCCTCCCGTTACTGCCAGAAGCCCAAGCTCTTGCTTAATTGCTCAACTTTTGGCCTTTCTTCAGCACAAACCCAGCTTGTGACAGAAACATCATCTCCCCTCACCTACAGTCTCCCTGCTTTCATTTGTGGGCATGGCTTCTCCAGCCTTGATCTCTGGGACTGGAGAACTCACTCAGGAGTTGCTTTGCTCAAATAAACTGGGGGGACTGGTCCCACGAGAGGTGGCAGTTCCATAAGGGGCCTCAGCAGGTCACTTGAGGCCTCAGTGGTCCCCTTGATAGGTAGGAGACCATGGCCAGTGAGAGGCAGACAGATATGCCATGCAGAGAGAGTTTGGGTATAGAGTTTATTTAGTGGGTTATAGATGGGAGAGGGAAGAGGGGAGGGGGATTAGGGTAAAGAAAGAGGCACAGAGACAGAGAGAGAGGGAGAGAAAGAGAAGGAGAGAGAAGAGAGAGAAAGTTACTTCTTCAGAAGAGAGATGGAAAGAGAGAGTGCAAGCTGGAGGAGGCAGGAAATCTGCTTGCCTCAGTGGAAGAGAGTGGGGTAGAAATGGGAGGGTTAGAAGTGGAAGGGGCTTGTCTCTTAAAGGGACAAGGAACCCAGGTGACAGGCCAGGTCAGCAGATCTCAACAATATCTATCCTATCTTGATGAGTACAAAAGGTTGCACA
>NW_004949101.1:16897647-16898669 GCF_000317375.1 Microtus ochrogaster | reverse complement strand
TCCTGCTAATCCAATTTGAACAGCATACTGTCAGCAGTTGAGACAAGAGCACTTTCTTGTTCAATGTTTTACTTTTGCCACAAAGAAAGTAAACTCCATGTGAAGTTTCTTCAAAGTTCATTTCTTCTGGGAAGTAGATTGGTGCTACCAGGAGCAAGCATATCTTACTGTCATAAAAAAGAACCTATCTAAAACATCTTAAATGCTGTATTCTGCAGATCTCTGAAGTGTTTAAAGATGACCAACCTGTCTACCTAACAAGAACTCTGAATCTAATCTCCTTTGTTCAGTTTTGCCTTACCATTACCAATAACAATTTGTAACCACCACCACCCCAAACTATGATTAAAAACATTATCATTGAAAGGCCAAAACCAGCCCACCCCATCTCATGGAATGTGGGCATCATGTTCTTTAAATTATTTCCTGCTGTCTGGGGGCAGCAGCATCTTAAGGAGATCCTGAAAAGAAAAATTTGGGTTAATTGTCAAGTCCTGGGAGAGGTCGCTGTATCATTTGTTATCCAGTCTATGCATAATGGGAAAGTGCTTGGCTTGTCTCAAGTCCTGGTTAGAATAGTCTGTGAGGATGGATCATCTCGGCTAGCCACCTCAAAATTGTCCTGAGCAGTTTGTAGTCCAAACCTGATCTTTAGGTGGTGTTTGTCAGCTTTGTGGTGTTATCATAGTTCTGGTGGAATCCTCATTGTGGGGCCCCATCCTCCTTTTGGAGACTTCAAAGTTCACTGTTAGGCATAGTCTTGGTTCATGGCAGAAAACTTAAACATTTTAAATGTCGTATGCAGCAGATGTCGGAGAGGGTTAGGGACCATAATTCATTATGTACATCTGGAATACAAAAACTTAGTTCTTAGTTACCTGATAAAAACTCAAAGCTAAAATCATGTACAGGAGGCTAGATGAATCCATATTCTAGAATTAGTTAGTACTCCATGTGATCATTAATATAATGACAAAAAGTTTAATATATATATTCTAGAATTAGTTAGTACTCCATGTGAT
>NW_004949101.1:16894140-16896112 GCF_000317375.1 Microtus ochrogaster | reverse complement strand
ATATTTTTCATGAAATTCTGACACCTCCAGCACATTTCCAATCAATAGCTGATCAATTTCTTCATGCCCTTGTACTAGCGGACATGGCAGGTTCATATGGGATTGGATGTGTCTTATGTACATGGGCTGATTGCTATACCTGATTATTTCTTGTAACTGAATAAATAATAAAGTCAATTCTGTGCCATCTGGTATAAATTCAGCAGTTCCAATATTTAAAACAACTCTTTCTGCATATTGAAAATTGGTAATTATGTCAAGAGGTTCTGCAAAAGTCATTAATACCGTGAGAATATCATATAATTCATCATTGGTAGTACAATTTCTGCTGGGTCTATTCCTGCTAATTGGTGAAGTCTCAATTTTCCTTTTAGAAGAAACTCAGAGTCCTCTTTCACATAAATTTTTAATTTTTACTTGATTTATGTGATAAAAAGATATATTCTAAAATAATATCTTTCCTCTATTACAATCCCTGTAGAGAAATCCTTGGAGGGTAATATGACCACAATGCAGTTAAGATTCGGATCCCCATGATCCACATGTGTATTGTGTAATATCTCTTCCACCAGTCAATTCTCCCTTAGCTTCAGCTGATGGTTTCCTGGGACTATAAAGTCCTTGTCACTATCGTAAGATCATCATATAGAGATTGCCTTTGTACATCAGCATAATCTTCCTCTCCAAGAAGTTGGTCTTGGGAAGTTTCTATACCTGTAACCCTACTTCATCATTCAATGGTTTTAGCCTCATCTTTCCATCAAGTCCTCCATTGTAACTGAGGACCAGGCTCCAAAATTGCTGTGACCAAGTCTCTCCAGTCTTGAGGGATAATTCTATTACAAGTTGACCATGAGTTTAACATTTGCTTCAAAAAAAGGTGAATGCATGCCACAAGAGATAATGGCTGCCTTGAATCTCCTTAAATCTAACATCTCCACAGGATTCCAAGTGAGCGCTTGAACAGCCTTGGGGATAGCTGTCATCTGACAGTTCCTATAAGGTGACTGGTAAATTAAGGTTGGCTGTTTGAAAACCTTTGGTTATTCCTCTCTAACCTTATAATGCAATACTGAAGTTAGTTCTTCATTAAATTCATCTATCTGGATCGGAATTTCTCTATGATCTGTTTCAGTAAGTTTTTCTAAGGCTGTATCTTGACACTCATAACAAGCAACTTTATTAGCGATAAACCATGAATTATCAAACCAACAATAACGATGATCAAAATTATGTCAATCCTGGGTAAATTGCTCATCCTTCATTTAATTGCTTCAATTTTAAACCGTCCGTGTGTAATCATACAGAGACCTAGCTCCCTCCATCGTAATAGTGTTTCCCATTTTTTAACATGGGGAAAACTCTTTCTTTTAACTAGTTCCCCCTTTGAGAGTTCCCAGTTGTCTCACCAAACTGCTATTGATTGAGTGTGAAGCTGCTGCTGCGTAGCATGTTTACACTGAGAACACAGGTGGTGAGCAGTCTGGGTGAGGCCAGATGCAGCTGCCAGCATGGAGCTGTGAGCTGAGAGTGTGTGGTGGTTGCAACAACAGTAGAAGCCTGAGCAGCCGGTGTCAAGGCAGCTACCTAGTGAGGAAGTAGCTCAAGGAGAGGGTGTAGGGGAGGCTCACAGCCCACGGGGTAGGGGGAGCCAGCTCTCTGAAAAAATGCACATGGGATTGTGCAGAAAAAGCACCTGTGGCAGGAGCAGCCTGAAGGCAGAGCCAGTCAGTGGGTCTAGGGCGGGTAAGTCCTGTGGCATCAGGAACCCAGCTGCTTCTGGAGTTTGAGTGGCAGCTGGAGATTATATTAGAGAGGCTACAACAGGAGAATCTCAAACTCGCTCAGAGGTTTGCAGAAAAAAAGAAAGACAACCTAGCTAGTGGGGCAGTGAGTCTGGCGGGAGACCCCACGTGTGCCAGTGGCTGCAAAGCCACAGGCAAGAGGGTTTTGTGTGTGTGTGTGTGTGTGT
>NW_004949101.1:16890661-16894040 GCF_000317375.1 Microtus ochrogaster | reverse complement strand
TGTAAAGTTGGGTGTCAATTGTTACATAAATTCTAATTGGTCTTAATAATAAAAACCCAGAGCCAGATATTGGGGCAAATGCTGAAGCATCTGAGAGAGAAAGGAGCAAGCCTCAGTCAACTCTTACCTTCCTAACTCCTCAGCCAAAAGAAGGGCTGACCTCACGTTTTCTCCCACCTTATATTCCTCTCTCCACCTAGCCATATCACTTTCTGTCCATCTATACAGACCTCCAGACTGTGGTTAACTAGTGGCTAGCTCCACCCTCTGATCTTCAGGCAAGCTTTATTTGTTAGAGTACAATCGAGACGTCACCAGAGCTTGCCTCCCATGTTCAAGGCCTTGAGTTTGACCCCAGCATTCCAAAATAAATAAACCATAAATATATAGTTTCATATAAAAAGAGAAAGGCTGGAGAAACGATTCATTAATTAAGAGCACTTAACTGCTCTTGCAGAGGACCTCAGTTAGGTTTTCTACACCCCCATGGAAGCTCACAATCATCTGTAAACCCAAGTCCAAGGATCTAATAGCTTCTTCTGGCCTCTGTAGGCACCAGCATGCACATGGAGTATATCCATACATGCAAGTAAAACATATTCATAAAGCATCTTAAAGTAGTACTAATACTAATGCTAATGAGAGAAAAGAAATGCTCCCATTTGATAGTCCTTCACATGTTTTTGACAGATTAAGGGATTCAGAAAGATATTTCTCTGTCTATAATCCCTTGCTTTAGGATCTATTGATTTTCAGCAAAACTCAATTTTGGGGTTGGGCATATGTCTTAGTGGTTGAGCAGTTGACTGGTATGCCTGTGGCTCTAACTTGAGTTCTTATCCCTACAAAAACCAACAAGCAAACAAACCCCTCAAATTTGATGTCCACACTGAAGAAATGTCTCCTTTGATATGTGGACTCTTCACTTGGTACCGTCCCAACAGAAGAGATGAATCACTGCAGATGTGAAGGTGTGGAAGAACAGATGTGGTCAGTGAAATCCTCTGGCTGGCGGTGTTTAGGGCCTTCCTCCACTACTACCAACATGGTCTACATTTGATGACCAAATCAGGTGGAAAGAACTGATTGTTAGGGCCAATGTGAAACGCTTGTCATTCCAAAGCGCCTTGCTGGGCTGGGAAAGAAATCACACCACTAATTACCCAAGTTCCTCTCCACAGTGATTTGACTTGTGTTCCCTTCTTTTCCATAGCACAGGTGTTGTACTCCTCAACTGTCTCAGCCCTTGATTCAGAGAACTCAATATGTGGTGGCGTGGATAGTTTGAGGTGGACATAAAGATCCTTATGTAGACAATAAACTCTTATTCAGATTCAAAAAGAAAGGAAATTCTGTCCTTTACTCTGAGTTGCTATGAAGGAAAAAAAAAACGTTCACAACTTAAGGCAGGAAAGATTAGTGTAGTCACAGTTTCAGAGGTTTGAAGGACTGGCTTGCAACGTAGATGCAGCAAAGCAGCAAGAAGGGTCATGGCAAGCTGTGGCTCCCCAGGACATGTCCCCAGTTACCCACTTCCTTTAAAGAGTCCCAACATCCACAGTTCTATGGCCTCCAAATAGGCCATTCAAAGTCTGAGTCGCTCTCATAATTGTTTCTCACTCCAACCAAACTGCCACAAATAACAACTTCATTATGATAACATGCATAAGCTTTTTAGACATTATGTGAAGTGAAATAAGCCTGCCAGATAAGTACAAACAGGATATTTTTATAAATAATTATATTTATATAATATAATTTATATTTATATAAATGCTGTGGTTGGCCGGGCGATGGTGGCGCACACCTTTAATCCCAGCACTCAGGAGGCAGAGGCAGGCAGATCTCTGTGAGTTCGAGGCCAGCCTGGTCTAAAGAGCTAGTTCCAGGACAGGCTCCAAAGCCACAGTGAAACCCTGTCTCGAAAAAAAAAATGCTGTAGTTAAGACTGGATGTGTGTATGAATGTACTTGTTAGTATGAGTCTATGCACATGTGCCTTTAGATGCATATTGTTGAAACCCACAAGACCACACAGTGAGTGTACAGCTGGCAGATCAATAAGCAGATCCACGGGAAGTGTATACGTACATGTCTACATGGAAAACCCATTTTGCAGAGCTGCGGGAATACTTGTCTTTTGAAAAAGTTACTGTCAAGTCTGTAAAAACCTTGTGAAGCCATGATTCTTCCCTTTGAAATGGGATTCATTCCCAAAACACCTCAGCAGTGTAACTACTTCTATTTGGGCAAGGGATTGTATTGTAATGAGGAGTGGCGGTCAGTTGCCCGCCACTGTCTCAGGGCTACTTTACACCCAAAATAATCACACGGAAACTGTATTCATTTAAACACTTCCTGGCCCATTAGTTCTAACCTCTTACTGGCTAGCTCTTACATATTGATTCAACCCATTTCTAATAATCTGTATCGCCATTTGACTGTGGCTTACCGGCATGAGTCTAACCAGTGTCCATCTCAGAGAGGAGGGCCATGGCATCTGCCATACTCCCTTCTTCCTCCCAGTATCCTGTTCGGTCTACTCCACCCACCTAAGGGCTGGCCTATCAAAAGGCCACGGCAGCTTCTTTATTTAACCAATGAAAGTAACACATAGACAGAAGACCCTCCTACATCAGGATTGACCTTTCCATTCCCCCAAACCAAGAGGCTTTAGAGTGACAACATTCGCTTTGTTCTAATGGTCAAATTTACATAGAGTCAATCCCACAAAAGTACCTGCTAACAGACCACACAGAAATTTCTAAAAAAGGACAGGCACTGAGCAGAAAAGTAGTGCCACACCTTTGCTAAAAAACAAATCTGGGTGTTCCCAAAGCTGGTTATCACAAAAGAGATTGGGTGAGGAGAATGGGTGAGTTCAGGTAAGTAATGTTATCTAATGGTTTGGAACGTCAGGTATTTCCCCTGGCTCTTTTCTGGGTGGTGTCACCTGTTCCGGAGTGCTGCCTTATCAGGTTCTACCTGCCCATTTTGTGATTTTGATAAACATATTATCATTGTCTTAGCTATGGAATTTTCCAACTGTGTCTATAAAACTAAAAACCTTGTGGAAATCACCCCTTCTCCTCCTCTTCCTGCTGCTTCTTTGTACAAAGGAATAAAGAACATACTGCGGTAGCATCTGTGAGCTGATGTATTCGGTTCACTCTCAGATCCAATTAGCCAGTTTTTACCGGCCATACGAATCTTTCTGGACCCTGAGAGATTTAATGGGCTTAACCCCAAAATAAACCTCGATAGCACATGGGTGTAAGTGCAGGTAGAAGCCCGTGATTGTGCAGCCTTCCCCAGTTGCTCTTGACTTATTTTCTTTACTTTTTAAATGAGCTGGTGATGTCTATATATTTTATTTATTT
>NW_004949101.1:16884912-16890011 GCF_000317375.1 Microtus ochrogaster | reverse complement strand
AAAAAAAAAGAGATGGGAATGTAATGATATGTTCTGTCTCTTTAAGAGACAAGCCATGCCCACTCCCTTCCTCACCTGCTCAGGCAAGCTGATCTTCAGCTTCCAGCTTTAGTCTCCTCCTTTTCCATCTCTCTCCTAAAGAGGCAGCTTCTACCTCTCTCCAATTCTCCCCTTCTCCCTATTTTGTCTCTCCCTTCTCTCTCTCAGCCTCTCTCTCTCTCTCTGTCTCTCTCTCTCTCTCTCTGTCTCTCTCTCTCTGTCTCTCTCTCTCTGTCTCTCTCTCTCTCCACCGATTCCCAGGCCTGTATGCACCCCCTCTAATAAACTCCTAAGTGGGTTTATTGTGTGTTCTGTGTTTCTTTTTCACTCGTGCCCAGGTAATTTCACTGGTGAAAAGCGGTGGGTGTGTGCTTGCAGGTGATCCTATCTACAATGGCTGTAACATTAGGAATTTCCTTTGAATGGTCTATTCTTGGGTGGTGCCTGGGCAGTCTCAGTTTGTGGTCTTTCTTAGAATGGCTGGATCCTACAGTCATATTGTCATATTCCTGAATTCCCAGTATTCAAGGGGCAGAGGCAGAGGCAGGCAGATCTCTGTTTCAAACTGGCCTAGAACCAGTCAAGAATACATAAGAATTTCCCTCTGTTTACACTATTGAGGCCTCAGCCTTGTGAGCAGATAAGTTACACCATTCTTAGCCTCTCTAGAGTAAAGACAGTCATTGCTGGATGGACCTGCTCTCATACACACTGAAATAAATGTTATCTCTGACATATATATGCTATTGGTTCTGACCCACTAGAGAATCCAGACTAACCCATAATGATATATTAGCATCAGCCTTACTCAACTGGCTTTTTCTTCCTAAGAAAACAAATTTAGGCCAGGCATGATGGTACAATGCCTTTATTCCCAACACTCTGGAGGCAAAGGGTGGTGGATTTCTGTGAGTTCCAGGCTAGCCAGGACTACACAGTGAGACCCTGTCTCAAAAAAAAAAAAATAAAATAAAGAAAGAAAGAAGAAAGGGAAGAGGGAAGGGAGGGAGGAAGGAAGGAAGGAAGAAAATGTTTATTCCTATAGAATACATAGATATTCAGAAATACATATAGAAAACAGTACTCCTGAAGTAACTGGACCTTTGGTGATTCTTTTGATTGTGTTTTCTCTTGCCCATCACAGCCCCAGGAGCAAAGGCTGATTCTATCACATGAGCACAGTTGTGAAGGTGAGACCATGCAGGCTGTGTCAGTGCACATTATGACACTGGCACAGTGATGCAACCCTCTAGTGACACATTTCTCAGATTGGACCCCTGTCACTAAATGAGCCACACTGGAACAAGTGAAAGGCCGAGAGGGAAGCTGGAGTCTCAAAGGTCGATTTCTCAGACCTCGAGGAAGGAGAAGACCCTGCTGCATGAATAAACAGGAAGTGAGGGTGAGGAAGACATTGACCCCAAGTCCCATCGTCTCCCTCTTTTCTTTGGCAGACATTTTGTGGCTGGCTGCTTTGCTTCTCTGATCTTTCAGCTTGAACCCCAATATTTGTCTCTGGGTTTTTATTATTCATGCTACACTTATAACCAATTCCTGTTTCATTCAGGTGACAATGACATTTCCCACATTTCCCACGGAGCCCTTTATGAAATGTAGATGCCTAGGTGCCTCCTCCCGATTCTGAGAGTGGAATTTGGAAATATATATTGTATGTATGTATGTATGTATGTTTGTATACATGCATATGTATACACACACACACACACACACACACACACACATATATATATACATACACACACACACTTACTGGCTCTCCCTAGTGCTACTTACAACTGCTAAAATTTGGAAACAATCTGAGTACCATCTAAAGGGTTAACATGAGGAATGATCCCAAGACCTGCACGGTGATTCACACCTGCAATCCCAGTGCTTGGGAGGCAGAGGTAGTTTAAGGTCATTCTAGACAGTAATGGATTTAAAGTCAGTCTATATTGCATAAAACACTATCTATTAAGATAAACACATAAAAAACCCCAAAACCCAAATATCCATATCCACCAGATAAATGCAGCAGAAACTGAAAGTCTACTCCTCTGAGGTGGAAGACACGACACCAGTGGCCAGGAAAGGAGGTTAAGTGCGCGGGGGGCTCTTAGGACCTGGATTTGTTTCTCTCTTTGGTTCAGGTCGAGGGCCTGTCAATCTTACCTTCTTGAAGAATCAGTTTTTAAATTCATTGATTTTTTTTTTTTGTAGTTTGCTTGTGTTTCATTAATTTATGCTCTGATTTTATTTCTTGTTGTCAACTGAGTTTTGGTTTGTTCTTGTTTTTCAAAATTTTTGAGTTATATTAGTAAGTCATTTATCTCTATTTTTTCTGATTTTTTTATTTTTGCTTGTTTATTATGCTGCTTAGAGCTACAGATTTCCCTTATAGGACAACTTTCAATGTGTCGCAGAAATTTTGTTGTGTTTTCATTTTCATGGAGTTCTAGGAAATTTTTTATTTCTTGATTTTTTTTCTTGATCTATTCATCATTCAGTAATGAGTTACTTAATATTTATGAGTTTGTGCATTTACTAAAGTTGGTTGTGAATTTTAAGTTTTATTGCATTGTGGTCAGATAGTTTGCACAGAGTTATTTCAATGTTTTTCAATTTATAAAGATTATTGTGTGTCTTAGGATGTGTTTTATTTTAGAATAGCTTCTGTGTGCTTCTGAGTAGAATGTGTATTCTTTGGTGTTTGGGTAGATATCTGTCATATCCATTTAATATATGATGTCATTTCCCCCTTTTATTCTATTATTTTTGAGACTGTAATATAATTACATCCTTTCTCCCTTCCCTTTCCTCCCTCTAAGCTCTCCCATATACCCCCTCCTTGCTCTCTTTCAAGTTCATGGCCTCTTTTTCCATTAATTGGTTATATGCATATATGCATATACATATATAGTCTTATGTATAACCAGCTCAGTCTGTATAATGCTACTGTTTTCAGGGCGCATCATTAATTTGGATGTGTTCTTCTCAGCATTCCTCCAGTGCTGTAGTTCTTTGTGTAGTGCTAAGGCCTTATGGCTTTTCTGTCATTCATGTTGGCATGTCTCCTTTTGTCCTTGTTCATGTTCAGGCAGTCATGTTTGTGAGATTTTATGGATGCAGTTTCTGACATTCTCAGGAAACCTAACCACATAGCAAACTACCTGTCTGGTCTTAACAGTCTTTCTGACAACTCTCTGCAGTGTTGCCTGAGCCTTAGGTATGGGAGTCGTTTAGGTATGGGAGATGTATCTATTGGGACTGGCTCCACAGCTCTGCCTTTTGACTGATTGTGGTTTTTGTGGGGGCCAGCCATGATAAGCTAAGTCTGGGCAGGTCACCCAAAGGAAGTTCTTTACTTCCAACCATTATCACCTGCCAGAGTAGAACTCGGCCCTCCATAAATTTAATAAGAGGCCTGGGTCTCAGTAGTTTACCCTGAGGTAATACCTGGCTGCGGAAAGAACCACAAACTGAGATTATCTGAGCACCACCCAAGAACAGATTCAAAGGAAATGCCTAACATTCTGACCACTGTAGATAGGACCACCAGCCAGAACACACTCACCAGGACACCCTAGACAAATGTCAGCCAATCAGGGGTCCTAAACCTCAAAAACCCCTCACCCCACCTTTACTACTATAAAAACCCAATTCTAACTGAGCTCGGGGCTCTCTGTTTATTCCAATACTTTGGACATGCAGAGAGACCGAGTTTGCAAAGTTGATGTCTTGAAAAACATAAATAAATAAATAAATAAATAAATAAATAAATAAATAAATACTCTTTGCTTTTACATATGGGACTTGGTTTCCTTGTTGGCTTTTGCAGGGACTTCTCGGATTTGGGCATAACAGTTTTCTATGATGGTCTCTGTTGCATGAAGTGGCTATGGTTGAGCCCATAGCTAAAAACCTGATCAGACAACCCAGGGTAGTCCACCTGTGCTAGCATTGCACACAGTGAGCAGTGTGTTCGCCTTGGGGCCCAGAGCCCCTCGGATTTTTCTTTTTCTTTTGGACCACTCATAAGTGGTCCCCACCATGAGAGACCACTCAGAGCAGGCTCTAGCTTCTCTGGCTTCCGAGTTACCCTGAGCAGTAGAGCCAGTCAGTCTTCAATACCCCACTTATAGAGAGGAGACGTCCTCCAATAAGCTTGTGGTGTCACCATTCTCGCGGGTTTTCACGGTTTCAACTATGGGTAACAAGCCATCGAAGACCGTCAATCCAACCTCTCCCCTGGGAGCCTTTCAGAGGCCCTGGAACCCCAGGCCTTAATGCCCTGCTTACAGATTTCCACACTTGTCCATCTTTGCTCGGAAAAAAAGGTCTTGTTACCAATTAGATAACAATTTAAAGTGCCCGCCTTTGATCCTGATAGTCTACAGGAGCTGTCTAACTACTGTAGCACACAGTTAGATGGAAGGAGTTTCCTTATATCCAAACCTTTTACTGTCTAAGCTCTAAGCCTAAGCCCTCTGTCCTCGCAAGTTGTTCACCTGCTCACATGTTCCTGGCTCTGCCATCGGAGCCGGAAGAACCTTCCACTTCTGCTCTGGACCCAGCTTACAAACTCCACCTTTCCGACCTCAGCAGGCAGCTACTTCTGCTTCTTCAGCTCCCACTCTGGACCCCCGCTAAGGAACTCACACTTTCTGACCTCAGCAGACACTTTAACTTCACCTCCTACCAGCTTGCCCTGCCTCACCACCTCTTCCCGCTCGCACCCGCACAGGCTCTGCTGCCCTCCTCAAATCTCCCCCGCACTAACTACTCATAAGCCTACTGGATCATTTCTCCTCTCCAGTGCCAGGCCGCAACAGCCGCCTGGCTCTAGCACCCACCTTTACCCCTCCTCTCACATGCTCACATGCTGCTATGGAACCCAACCCTGTCCAAGACAACCCAGCTGCAGCTCTTTTGTTGCAAAACGTGGCCAGTGTAGATGGATTGGTTAGGGTACACGTCCCCTTCTCCCTCTCAGAATTCTCCCATATAGAACAAAAACTGGGGTCCTGTGTGTCTAATTCTACCTCTTTCAAAAAGCCATT
>NW_004949101.1:16882820-16884282 GCF_000317375.1 Microtus ochrogaster | reverse complement strand
ACTATGCATTACTTTGAAGGTTTGATCTTTTCATGGTGTCCCACATTTCTTGTCTGGCCTTTTCCGTGGGTTTCTCATATTCTTTGCCTACTTTGTCTAGATCTTCTACTTTAAGTCCTGATATTCTCTCTTCTGCACAATCCATTCCATTAAGTAAGGCTTTCCTTCGAGTGTTTTGGGTATTTGTTCACTGTGGGAAGATGTGTTGCTGTAATTGGTGTAATAAAAAGCTGAGTGGCCAGCTGAGGAGCAGGCCTACAACCTGCCGGAAGGCTCTGATAGGCGCAGCTGGTGGAGCGGCGGCCTCAAACCTAGCACTGGAGGGATCCGGTTGAGTAGGCTGGGGAAGTGAGGCCTTCTTCTCGTCTCTGTGGCCCACAGGGCAGAGTAACCCCGTGCCCCGCCCCTTTCCTGTCATCTTTGGGCCTCCTCAGTGACAATCCACAGTCCGACAATCCGAAGAGGGCGCATCACAATAGGGAGGTTTATCTGAGCGGGCTGGACCTCTATGAGGGAGAAGAAAATGGAACACCTACACGTCTAACTGGCACTGCCTCACGTGTTGCTAAGAGAGGAGTCGACCAGACTAAAATGAGTCTGCATGGTGCTAGTGGGGGCCACGAGCGGTCAAGAGATAGACGAAGGTCAAGTAACAGATCACGAGATTCATCTCATGAGCGAGCAGAGTGTCAGCTTACTCCTTGTATTCGAAATGTGACTTCACCAACACGACAGCACTATGTTGAACAAGAAAAAGATCATAGTTCATCTCATCCAAGCAGTCCTCCTCCTCAAAGAGCATCCCCGAGTGGCTCCGTGAGCAGTGATGGGAGCAGCAGCAGAAACAGCAGTCAGCGGAGCTCAGATGGTAGCTCTACGACATCTGGGGAGATGGTGTTTGTGTATGAGAACACAAAAGAAGGCGCGTGGAGCGTGAGGACATCTGAGCGAGTGACACTGATAGTAGATAACACCAGATTTGTCGTGGACCCGGCCATTTTCACTGCACGGCCAAATACAATGCTGGGCAGGATGTTTGGATCTGGCCGAGAACATAATCTCAAACGTGCTAATGAAAAGGGAGAGTATGAGGTGGCAGAAGGAATCGGTTCTACTGTGTTTCAAGCTATTTTGGATTACTATAAGACAGGAATCATCCGCTGTCCTGATGGCATATCTATTCCTGAGCTGAGAGAGGCATGCGATTACCTTTATGTCTCTTTTGAATACAGTACAATTAAATGTAGAGATCTCAGTGCCCTTATGCATGAGTTATCAAATGATGGTGCTCGTAGGCGATTTGAATTTTCTCTGGAAGAAATGATCCTCCCTCTCATGGTAGCGAGCGCCCGGAGTGGGGAACGAGAGTGCCATATAGCGGTGCTTACAGATGATGATGTGGTTGATTGGGACGAGGAGTATCCACCACAGATGGGAGAGGAATATTCACAAATTATCTATA
>NW_004949101.1:16879956-16882010 GCF_000317375.1 Microtus ochrogaster | reverse complement strand
GGGGTACTTTCACTGTAGATTGATACTCATCATGCCCCAGATAAAATGCAGAATATTAAGAGTTGCACTTTATAGAGGGTTGTTAAATGGAGCTGTTGACGCTGTGTTAAGAGTGGTGGTGCACAGTGTAACAGAAGTGCTTCTATCAGAGTATTCCTCAGTACAGTATGGGTAGTTGGACCACAAGAAGCAGAAACATATTTATCTTGAGTTTGTTTGAGTGACGAGGAGAGATCTGATGCTCCTGATGTTGGTTCACTCATCTCCAGAGCCCTGAACCCCTTTACAGTGAGTCATGTGCAGGAAGGGTGAACGGCAGGAGATGGTTTACTGTCCAATCTGCCTTACCCTTAATCAGCTCAGATATTTATTTACTAATGCTTTTTTTCTTAAGAGTTATGGGATAGGAAAATGAATTGTTTGCTCTTCATTTACTAAATGATTGTAAACTCGAGTTTTTCATCAAAATAAAATTCCATTTTTTTAAAAAAAAAAGCTGAGTGGCCAATAGCTAGGCAGGAAAGGATGAACAGGATTTCTGAAGAGAGAGAGGAAGAGGAAGAAGAATCTAGACACTTGGATTTTTGCCAGCAGTCCCAGACCAAGTCAGATGTACTGAACTAAGAAGAGGTAACTGAGCCACATGGCAGAACCTAGATTATAGGTTAATTAAATTATAAAAACTAGCTGGAAGAAAGTCTTAAGTTAAGACCTATAGGTCCCACAGGTCTACCCTTCCTCTCTGAGTTTATTTTGAGGACAGTTTCTGGCCAGTCATCTTGTTGCAATTTCCAGCTAAACATCCTGTTTGTTCCTGTGTTCCCTCTGCCCCCCCTGGTAGTTAGCTATACCGCCATTGTTTACTCAATTTTGGGCTTAGTAATTTCCCATCTGCCTGGGGGGAATTCCATTGTGCAGCAGCTAGGTATATAAGGTTTTTCCTAAGCTTGGATAAATGGCTTTCGGCATTATCTCTTCATGAATGATCCATGTCTCTTGGGTGTTCTTTTGATCTCCAGGCCCTTTATGGCTCATTTAAAATGGTTCACTGAGAAATCCATATGCATTAAACAATGGCCTTTAATGGAAGACAAACTGCAGGCTTTAGAACAGCTGGTACAGGAGGAGCAATTAGATGTCTACCATATTGAAGAATCAATCAGCCCTTGTAATTCTCCTGTACTTTTTGTTTAAAAGAAATATGGAAAATGGAGAATGGTGACAGATCTAAGAGCTGTCAACAAGTTTATCCAACCTATGGGCCCTCTACAGTCTGGAATTCCTCTGCCTTCTCTATTACCAAAAAGATGGCCTCTTATACTTACTGATTTAAAGGATTATTTCTACACTATACCTTTACATGAAAAGGATTGAGAAAAATTTACTTTCACAGTGCCTACTTATAATAATTCTCTCAACCTACTAGGAGATACTAGAGGATTATTCTCCCACAGAGCATGCTCAATAGTCCCACCCTGTGCCAATACTTTGCAAATCAGCCATTGGAAATATTATGCAAGCAATTTCCTAAGTCTATAATTTACCATTACATGGATGACATTTTGTTATCTGACTCAAATGCAGATACTTTAGAAAGAATATTTGAAGAAGTAATGGGGATTACAAATTGCTCCTGAAAAAATATAAAGAGGAGATTCTGTCAATTATCTAAGTTACAAAACAGGTTTGCAGAAAATTAGAACACAAAAGGCACAAATTAGGAGAGACTGCAAACTCTTAATGACTTTCAAAGATTGTTAGGAGATATTTCCAGTCTATGACCATCTGTTGGGATAACACCTGACCTAATAGTTCATGTAAACAAAATCTTAGATGGTGACAAAGACTTAAATAGTTCCAGAGAATTAACAGCTGAAGTAAAAAAAAAGAATTGATGGTCATTTAAGAGAAATTACAGAAGGTACATGTGGATAGAGTGAATCCAAATTTTAACCGTATTCTAGTCATATTGCCTTCCAGAATTTACCCTACAGGAATTTTAATGCAGAGGGAAGATATTATCTTAGAATGGATCTTTTTACCACATAAACCAA
>NW_004949101.1:16865888-16877253 GCF_000317375.1 Microtus ochrogaster | reverse complement strand
CAAAGCTCGTCCTCACAGTTAGAGACACCATTTAAGGGATGATTATTACCCACATGGGGTTGGGGGTTGGGGTGAAAATTATGTAGGCCTAGAGATCTCAAAAAAAAGAAAGATTAAATAGGATAACAGGCAATTTAGTGTGAACTTATTTACACTAATAATGATAATAATAGTGAATAATAGAGTGAATACTTATGAGCTATTATTTATGGACAATTTACACTGGTATAGCTTCTTCTATATTATACAAGTTTAAATTATATTTGTTATTTCTTTTTATAATATTTGTACACCTATGCAAAGTTATTTTGTCATATTGTATACATGCATGTTTCTACCTCTGTTTAAGACATTTTGCATATTGATACACTTTAGGATATATTTATCGTATTGCATTATATATCTCTACCTCTGATTAAGATATTTCTACATTGTTTACATTTTGGTGTCATTGTCCTTCTTTACTGCACAGTTGTTTAAATATTGTTTAATATTCTGATATGAAGTCTTAATCTTTAAGTTATGTAAGTAGTAAGTACTATAGGTCAATAGTCATTCATTTTTTATACTTTTAGTCAGACTAATTAGGTTCTTTAGTTACATAGAGATTGTATTCTGCATAGATAGTTTACCTTCAACCACTTCAAAGATCTGTAGAACATGGCACTTAAATAACTTAGGATTCTGTTGATATGAGACAGCAGCCAAACAAATGTGTCTTATCTGACACTTGACTTTGTCATATAACCCTCTACATGTCCTTTCTAGGACTTATTACAACTAAATACTAGTGATTGTATTACTAATCCTAACAGACATTTTTTAAATTTTTTAAATTTATAAAATATTAATTATATTTCTGGAATCCCTGACTAGCCACAGGATCAAGCTATTATAAAGCACCATCAAATACTTTACTGACAAGTTTTAAAAGTAAAAAGGGAGTATATACTCTCATATACCTATATCCACTCATACTGTGCTCTACTTGGTTATGCTAACTTTAAATTAATTTTTTTCCTTCTGGGTGGTGACACATGCCTTTAATCCAAGCACTTTGATGGCAGAGGCAGGTAGATGCCAGTGAGTTCACATCCAGTTTGGTCTACAAAACGAGTTCCAGGACAGCTAGGAATGTTACACATCTGTAAACCCTGTCTTGAAAAACAAAACAAAACAGAAAAACAAACAAAATAAACCCAAACCTTTTTTTTCACTTTAAAGGATAATGCTTTTTCTGCAGTCCAAAGCATTCTTCCCTAGAGCAGACACATAAAGTATATGCTAAATGAAAAGATCTAAAAACTAATCAATGGAAGAAACTGATGTTATCATTGGGGCAAGGTTATACTTGCGTCTTTCCAGAAAATGAGCAAAGTCCCAGATGGGCCCTGACCACCAGACCAATGAAACATGAAGGTAGATGACAAACCAACCCATGAAGAGAAGACATCAAAATGTAAACAATGTAGAAATATCTTAATCAGAGGTAGAGATATATAATGCAATACGATAAATATATCCTAAAGTGTATCAATATGCAAAATGTCTTAAACAGAGGTAGAAACATGCATGTATACAATATGACAAAATAACTTTGCATAGGTGTACAAATATTATAAAAAGAAATAACAAATATAATTTAAACTTGTATAATATAGAAGAAGCTATACCAGTGTAAATTGTCCCAAGAGGGAGAGCAAGCTAATAGCATGGGGAGGCAGTAAGATTCTAACTCAGTGGTTCTCAAGTTGTGGGTCACGACCCCCGTGGGAAACCCTTATCTCAATAAGTATTTACATTACAATTCATAACAGCAGCAAAATACAGTTATAAAGTAGCAACAAAATAATTTTATGGTTGGGGATCGCCACAAAATGAGGATCTATCTGTCTTAAAGGATCACAGCATTAGAGGGTTAAGAACCGCTATTCTAACTCATCAAGCTGAGACTTTGGGGAAACAGCAAGGCTACAATATTACTGACCCAAAACAATGTTGTTATACTTACTGACCATATTACATGTTAAATCTCAGCCTGTCAATACAGTACTGTAAATGCCTTTTGTGAGGGCATGGGATTAAAAAGCACACCTGTTATGGGATACAGCATGGTATTGTTTGCCAAGGATTGTTATGATCCTTTAGGACCGTTTGTCTGGACAAAAGAAGGTATATAAATATTTAGTCACAAGAATGGGGGGATATTTTGATAATCTAACTGATCAGTCTAAATACAATAATATGGAAATATTCTCAACAGTTCTGATAGCCGGGCAATGGTGGCACACACCTTTAATCCCAGCACTTGGGAGGCAGGGGCAGGTGGATCTCTGTGAGTCTGATGCCAGCATGGTCTACAAAGCGAGTTCCAGGACAGGCTAGTTCTGATAGTGAAAACTGTAGCTGTATGAAGATGAAAAAGGGGATGCCTGATGGACTGACTACCAAAGTTGACGTTATTGTATCTAGAATAACACTGTTTCCAGTGGTTTAGAAGAAAAACCTCTCGTTTCATTTGGCACACGGCAGTCAACGAGAACGATCACTTTGAATCAGAGACGATCTGTCTATTCTCAGGCTCTTCAAACGAAATTTATATGGCTCAAGAGCAATTTACAAACACTGTATACAAATAACAGGGGACAATATAGAACCCTTCACACCCATATTTATTGGGCTTCCTCTGATAGGCCTGTCAATGGCGGTTTTCTACCATTGTCTATGCTTTAAACCTACTTATATGCACCCTGATCGCAATTATGCATCTAATCACACCTTTCCCTCTGGTAAATAACTACCTTCGGGATGTACCATTTTTACTATTTGTTTATTATTTGTGGTAATGCTGCCTATACTGCCCTTCCTGCAGGTTATAAAGGTTTTGGTGGGACAGACCATATTGCACCTATTTTGCTCAGCAGATTTTTGCAATCAGTCAATAGAAATAGGAGAGCAGTTCCCAAGAACAAGGATGATTATTTGCATCCATTGGCTCCTGCAATGGTTGCAGTTACAACGGCTTTTTTTATTACCTCTCCCAGGAATAGTTACTGGAATACAACAGAGGTCTCAAAAATGGCCTGTTTGACTAGTATTATTAATACTAACATTACAACAACAAAGATATTATCAGAAATCAACCAAGAGATGGGATAATTGAAGACCATGGTTTTATAATATAGAGCTACCATAGGTTATTTGTTGATTAAGCATAATCTTGATTAGCAACAATTTTCCAATGTGTAATTGCTTTACTGTGTCACATTTCTCCATACTATTGATAGACAAATTAATGATTTGCATAAAGAGATAGACAAAATCTCTTAAGTGACCTTTGAATAGTCATCATGGTTAAGATGAATTTCCCATTTCCTTTGTCCTCTGTTCGTTATTTTGATAATTCTCTTATGCCTGCCACATCAATTAGACTAGCCATGGTGACAATGCATTCAACCATGGCCTCTATTACAGCTGCTAGTTTTCTCTTAAAAATTAGAAATGGGAGCCGAGCGGTGGTGGCGCACGCCTTTAATCCCAGCACTCGGGAGGCAGAGGCAGACTGATCTCTGTGAGTTTGAGACGAGCCTGGTCTACAAGAGCTAGTTCCAGGACAGGCTCCAAAACCACAGAGAAACCCTGTCTCAAAAAACCAAAAAAAAAAAAATTAGAAATGGGGAGGTGTAAAAACACAGCTCACAGAAAGCATTAGAAAATCTAGAATTGTTAAACACACAAGGCATTTTTCTTCAAGGGAGGGAAATAGCTGCTTGCTCACCCAGAAGACTGGAGCTTAAGGTTTTGCTGTGATAATTGTCATATGGAAGCCTTTCCCAATGTTTTACTGTGCTTAAACCTGTAAAGAAAATAACCTGCTTGGTCAGATTCCAGAAGTTTTTGGCCCAGCACCAGCTACAGTGGTGCTGAGCCAAGTTTATTCTTAATCTCATATGGATTGTGATGCCTGCAGGGACCCCAACAGGTTATTGGCTACTACAATCCCATTTTCATTTCAGAAAGAGTCCTCTTCAAGGTTTGTATCTCCCGATTAGCTTCCATCCTCAAGCCCTGGATGGTCTCCATCATTTCCATCAGCCTCATGCTTGTGTTTTCTTGGACGTTACTCGGGTGTTTATTCCCTTCTGCTCTGTCTCTGTAATCTAATCGAACCATTCCTTTGGGTCTTCTTTAAACCTTCAGATTCTTTAAGGAGGTTCATGATTGTTCTCTTTAAATTCTGTGTGCCAAGGTTCACATATGCGTTCTCGTTGGCCAACATTTCTACAGGATTTGTAGGGTTTGGAGAGGAGATACTGGCTTGATTCTTCATATTGTTTGTATTTCTGCAATGAGATCTGAGCATATAGACTTCTTTTGTTAGTGCTGTGTCTGGCTAGACCCTGAACCAGGTTATGCAGGATCTGGCTGGCAGGGGCGGGGGTGGGGTGGGTTGGGGTGGTGGTTGGATGTTTAAAGTTAACAAACAAGCATTAAACGACAAGGAATGGTCAAAGCCACAAGGATAAGCAGAACAGGCAGGAAGACAAGAAATATAAAGAATAAATATTTTAAACTTGGCTCTGGTGGTACACACCTATGATCTCAGCATTCAAGGGGCTGAGGCAGGAGAATCATGAATTTGAGGCCAGTTATGTATTCTTATACATTGACCAGGTGGGGCTACACAATGAGTTATAGGTAACAAAAAACAATAAATACGTAAATAAATAATAGAATATTTTTTATTTTTTTTCTGACACAGGAAAACAATAGAAAAGTATTCCTAACTGAAAAAATGGCAAAATCATGATTGCCTGATTCCAGAGTTCTTGAACTCTGAATAAAAGTGGAAGCTTGTACAATGGAATTTACCCAGGTCACACACTCCAGAGGAATGAAATCCCGGGCCACGGTCTGTTTAATTAATGCACAATGTCTGAGGTGACACTTTTATGGCTCTATAAAGTTACAGTTTAGCTATATAAATTAAAGACCCTATAATTTTATAGTCTTCTGGTATAGTGAGAGGACAGGGTTTTATTGTCCCATAGAAGTTTAGCTAGTCTTGAGTCACACCTAGAAAATGCCCTTGGGAATTCCTTCCATTAACTCCAGTGTGCACTTGTTTGCCCGGCCCTGAGCTCAGTTTGTTTTCTCAGCTCAAACCAACCAGTGTTTTTTTTTTTTTTTTTTTTTTGGCTCTGATTGCTCCTTATATAAGAGTTACATATATTTTGATAAATATTCACAATCTCACTTGATAATTTTGATTTATCTTTAGAAATTTTTAGTAATTTAATTAAAAACAATTTTTATTTTATGTGCATGGATGTTTTGCCTTCCTGTAAGTCTCTTTGCCACTTGCCTACCTAGTGACCTTGGAGTCTAGATGAGGATGTCCAATCCCTTGGAACTTAAGTTACAAACAGTTGTGAGCCACAGTGGGAATCCTGGGAGTAGAATTCCTGAAAAGCAGCTCTGAACCATGAATACATGCTTTCTCTGGACCAGAACTCTGGTTCCAGCATAAATTTCAATTTTCTGAGTTTTACCTAAGCGATGAGGATAAGCCAATAAAAGGGAAGCCATGGGGTTTGTGCCATGAGGGTATTCTAGAAAGGCTCGTAACTACTACGTAGCTGTGCTGTCGGAGATACAGCCTGGCTAGGCAACTGGAAGACATCGTTGAACTGTCTGGACCTCCTCAACCTTGCAGTTGAGTTTTCGCTCCAAGGAGATTTGACCCCCAAACTCTAGTCTTAAGAGAGCAGGGCTGCTGTAGTAGATACTGAGAAACTGAATGAATTTACATTTTGAACCATGGTATTAGATCTCAGCTCACAGTAAAACACATCCTTATCAAGTACCGACACCCTTCTACTTATAACCCCTCTCATTAGGCAAAAGTTATGACTTATTGAGAAAATTTGATCAGGATAGATGCAGAAACTAACATTTCTAGGTTGTGAGATGGCTCACTGGTAAAGGTATTTTCCACCAACCCTGATGATCTGTGTTCAATACCTGGGAACAACATAGCAGAAGGGTAGAACCAACTGCAGAGAGCTGTCCTCTTGGTGCCCACAGGGACACTGGAGCACCTGTGCCTTTCACCCCCACAGAATTGTTTTTAAAGTAGAAACTAATATTTGGAGGTAGTCCACTCAACAAATTGCCTCTTCCTTATCCACCTCACAAGAGCACGGTCAATAAACTCCACCCAGAGATACAAAGCTCCAGCTCCCAGGCACATGAACAGAGGTTATCAAACGGCTGAGCAGGGTTGGCAACAGGAAAATCAGAGACCCAAGCAAACATAATGTGGCAGAACAAAATGATTCCACGGGCTCACGGGGACTGGCACAGTTGGGAGGTGTGTCCTTGTTGGAGTAGGTGAGGTCTTGTTGGAGGAAGTATATGTCATTGGGGGTGGTCTTTGAGGTTTCAGAAGCTCAAGCAAGGCCTAGTGTCTCAATGTCTCTTTCTGCGGCCTGGGGATCTAGATGTAGATCTCAGCTGCCACTTCAGCACCATGTCTGCCCGTGTGCCTCCATGACTCCTGCCATGGCAATAATAGACTAAATCTCTGAACTGTAAACCAGCTCGAATTGAATATTTTCCTTTATAAGCGTTGCCATGGTCACAGTGTCTCTTCATAGCAATAAAACCCTAATACATAAAAAGTAACCCGGGGGAATGGACAATGACGAGAAAAAGAAAAAAGGAACCTGCTACGGAATAATCCTTCTGTACACTGTGAATATGTATTTCTCTCATTGGTTAATAAGGAAGTTGATTGGCCTATAGCAAGGCAGGATAAAGGTAGGTAGGCCAATCAAACTCAGGATACTGGGATGAAAAAGAGCGGTGGGAGAGAGTGGCCAGCAAATGCAGACAGAGCAAGGTGGGCATGCTGTGCTGAGAGAAGGTACCAAACCATGTGACAAAGCATAGGTAAGAAATATGGGTTAATTTAAATGTTAAGAGTTAGATAGTAATAAGCCTGAGCTATTGAATGAGCATTTGTAATTAATATTAAGCCTCTGAGTGAGAGTATGTGTGGGCTCCTGGAGCCTTTTTAAAATTTCTGTAATTATTTCCTACAGAGATTATAGACAATTTTGTATTTATGAAACAGAGCAAAATTGTGGTGATATTTTGTTTGTGATCTAACAAATAAAGCTTGCCTGAAGATCAGAATGTGAAGCTAAGTCACTAGTTAACCATAGAGGCCAAGTAGTGGTGGTACACACCTTTAATCCCAGCACTTGGGAGGCAGAGGCAGAGGCAGAGGCAGAGGCAGAGGCAGAGGCAGAGGCAGAGGCAGAGGCAGAGGAAGAGACAGAGGCAGACAAGACTTTGTAAATTCTCATTTAGAATCTGCCTAGGACTTGCTGCAGTGGGCCAAGAGGGGCAGCAAGTCCTAGGCAGGGAGCTACATGGTGGGTGAGAGACCTCGATTGGGCAGCCAGTCCCACGAGGAGATATAGATGGGTGGGTATGCCACGAGACCATGCCGCAGATCTCCGAAGGTGGCTGGTCCAAGGTAGGGAGCCATGCTGCAGGCAAGAGACAGATAGATAGGCACACCATGCAGAGTGAGGTTGGATATTTATTTAGTGGGTTATGGAGGGGAAAGGGGAGAAGAAGAGAGAGAGAAAGAGAGAACAGGGGGACAGAAGCTGCCTCTTAAAGAGGGAGACAGAAAAGAAAGGGACTCAGGTTGGAAGCTGAAGATCAGCTTGCCTTGGAGGATGGGGGAGGGAGTGGGTGTGGCTTGTCTCTTAAAGGGACAGAGCAGACCATTAAAGTGGTAGTACATGTCTTTAATCTCAGTACTTGGGAGGCAGAGGCAGGCAGATCTCTGAGCTTGAGGCCAGCCTGGTCTATAGAGTGAGTTCCAGGATGGCCAAGACTGATTCACAGAGAAACCCTATCTCGAAAAAAACAAAAACAAACAAACAAACAAAAAAACAAAGAAAAAATAAACAAAATAAAAAGAAAGAAAACCCATTAAACACATTTGGGATTTCTATGACCTTGGCCATTGGCCAGATGCATTGATCAAAATAATTACTGTTTATACAAATGAGATATAAACTGGTATAACTGAAAATAGTATAAATAAAAGTTAATTGTCTTGTGTCTGAAATAACTATGTTCTGTCGAAACAAATTTTGCAAGGTTACTCTGACTCTCGATTAACACTGATGTAATTGTGGTTTTGCCTTTAAAAATGCTGTGTCACTGAGCTTGGACATTAAGGCAGCTTCTGAGGCATCATTTGGCTTGGTCACTGACAAAAATTATTGATTTAGTTGTCACTAATTGCTCTTAATTGTCTTAATCACTGTGATGGTCTGTGTTTCTCACATGGGTTATTTGGTTCTTGGAGACCCCAGTCAGTTTACACCACCTTGGGACTTAGTTTCAGTCAGGACCTCCATAGCCAGTGTCCCCTGAAAACGTGCCAGGGCTCCATGGCTCTTGTTTAGCCCTGACTGGTTGGGAAGGAATACTGTGTTCCCAGACACCAAAATAAATAGAGTCCTTCTGACACCAGGAGGTTAGGCTTGTGTACCAGTTCTGGTTCAAGTGATAGGCCCTGTGAGGATCCGTCTTGGGGAATCCTCTTTAGGGTAAAGGGAGACAGTCTCGTTGAGGAAACTCATGGAAGTTTGGGAAGGAAACATATGAAGAGTCTTCCCTTCTCTGTTCTTTATTGGGGTACCAATAAAGGAGGACCTGGTTTTCTGATCTCCCATGAATATATGAGATTATGTTTTTCTCTTTTCTTTTTTTTTAAATGGTATTTTGCCTGAACATATGTTTGTTTGAGAGTGTCAGATCTTGGAGTTACAGACAGTTCTTAGCTGCCATGTGGATTCTGGGAATTGAACTCAGGATCTCTGGAAGAGCAGTCAATGCCCTTAACTCCTGTGCCATCTCCTCAGCCCAAGAGATTATGTTTTGATTGGACAGCCAGCCAAATTGTTGTATGAATGGCAGGATGCATCCTGGACAGGTTCTTCCCGGAGAGCACTATTTCTATAATTGGTGTGTCTATCCTGTTTTGTTTTCTTTGCCTGTCTGTCTTGAGTCAGGATGGCTGGTCTGTTCTTTAAGCTCATCTTGACTTAGTGACAACTGGAAGCCAACCTGAGATACGTATTTCACTCTTTAGGGCAAAGTCCACAGTCCTTGTCACCTATTCTGTTAGGGTTTCTACTGCTGTGAAGAGACACTATGACCATGACAACTCTTATAAAGGAAAAACATTTAATTGAGGTAGCTTACATTTTCAGAGGTTTAGTTCATTATCATCATGGTACAGCGTGGTGGTGTGCAGGCAGACATGGTGCTGGAAAAGTAGCTGGGAGTCCTACACCTTGGCTTGCAGGCAGTAGGAAGTGTTCTGTCTTACTGGGTGTGGCTTGAGCATATATGAGACCTCAAATCCTGCCTCCACAGTGACACTTCCTCCAACAAGGCCACACCTACTCCAGCAAGGCCACACCTCCTAAAAGCATGATTCCCTTTAGGGGCCATTTTCTTTTGAACCACCACAGTGTTATAAAGGGAAAACTAGAACAGGATGATTCAATGAGCAGGAGAATAGAAGGCAGAAAAAGGAGGGAATATAGGGAAGGATAACTAACTTTAAAGGTCTTTTGATTTTTATGATTAAATTTTTGTTTTTTTTTATGAAGGGTCAAGTACTGGATAACAGTCAGTTGAGTTGGACTCAATCATTAGATCTACTTGGAGAATGGTGGGGTGATGTCTACAGCCTGTGAGTAAGGTATGAATTTCAATCATACCAGTAATGGTAGATCCAGCAGAACTGGTAAAATTTTGTCAGAGTCCAGTTATGAGGAGCCATTGGGATTATCCCTAGAGTGTAACTATCAGTATTTTCTGTCCCGCTAGTCCCCCTGGTCTGGTTTCTCTCCACCCACCAGGTCCTGCTCACTAGCTCCTGCAGCCACTTATGAAATAGCCACTCTGGGGTTTATTGTTAGTTACAATTGTCTGGCCAATGTCTTAGACTGGGGGATTTTGTTCCATTAAACCACATTAGCCTAGAAGGAATCCACAGGTTCCTATCCTCTGTGTAAACAAAAGCAGAACCTCTTTTCCAAAGCAAATTTCCTTAGACTGAAATTTTGATTTGAGTTTAAAATTTTAAAGGTCAAGATACCTTTAAAATATATATGTTGGTTTAGCTTAGCAAATCCCAGAATCAAATGTTTTTCAGCAGTTAACTCATTAACAGTCAGAAAATTCTAAAGAAAACACAATAATATACATAATCCAGACTCTGTATATGTTTCATCTTTATGAGCCTTTTTTGTTTTATATTCTTTTTACTTTATCTTATTTTAAAAAGTATTTATTTCTTTTTATAACTGTCTATACTCTTTCTCTCCTCTCTCCCAAGCTTACATACATTTTTTAAACACAATGTGACTTGTTTAGAGGTCTTTTATGTCTGAATCTTTCCTATTGTGTACCTGAAACTCCTTTTCTGACCTTAAAATACCTGGTTATGTTTTTTTTTTTTTGAATAGTAAGCAGCTTGGTTGTGGAGGCCCTGGATGCTGGCTCTGCCTCTCTTGGCCTTTTAACATGTGCCCCAACCCATGGGTAAGTCAACGGAGACCCTAGAGGGGGAGTGAGAATGGAAAGGGACAAGAGACACAAGAGATGGAGCAAGACAGGATTCTGATCAAGTCCCGTTTATTAAAGGGAATAATCAGGTGAATATAGGGTAAGGAAAATGAGAAAGTTCTTCGTGTGTATATGGGTAACTAGGCAACTTACTAGGCAACCTAACCATGGTCTAATAGTTAGGTAGAAAGTCCCTAACTGCAGCACGAATGTTCAGAACACAGGAACAATGGAGCAATAACTCCTTACAGAGTTAGTATTTGACAGATCAGAACAGCAGGAGAAGCCAAGAGCAACAGGGTGGGCAAAACTGATTCAGGGAGCAGTAAGTCTCCCACAAACATGGTGGAGGTACGTTCATTTCCAGCTCTGGGACTTCTGGGTGGGATCCGAGCTCAGCACCTCAACTCTGGGAAGCAGTGTGCAACACATAAACCCTTTTTGTCTGAGTAAAAGCTAAATCTGCCATGCAGTGTGCTGCGTGGCCTGGAAATGTCTCTGTGTATGATGATGGGAATCTGTCATGCTCTTTTGTCTGTGAACATCTAGCAGACCCAATCTTCCTGCCTTCCTGGGCAGGTGTACAAGCACCCAGACTCGTGGTGGGCCACACGGGTTAGCCCCAAATATTTGATATTTGGGTGAAAGATGACATTGTCAGTATTCTCCATTCTGCTCTCTTCTTCTTCTTCTT